>NC_053123.1:9944933-10097433 GCF_010015445.1 Perca fluviatilis
CGATTTGCTAGAATCTGGTTAAATGTGTACCTATAGCTGCATACTGTATTAGAGTAATATTGAGAGTGAGTTTAATTTTCACAGTATGTTGGTCCGCAGTCTTCCTCAAATATCTTATTAAATACACAATGCTGCTTTAAAAAAGAGCATTTTTTTTTACAATTCTAATTTTATCTGCTTGAAAAAGTATGCTTAAAACACACACGACTCAAACACTGACTCTACTCAACAACAAGTAGAAAAGGCAGAATGACAAAAAACATAAATTAAAGCCTACTGTGTTAGATTGCATTGCTACTTGGCATGTATTGTTTTCATGTGTGTGCACGCATGCATCCAAGTGTGTCCCTGTTGTGTGATATGAGTTGGCTGTGTGCAGCTGGCGGCTGTGAGCCAGAATGGCTGACTGACTGACTGGCGATCAGATAAGAAGCCCTGGGTGCAGCAGCGTTAGCAGCAGCAGTATTTCATGTTTGCTTTGTGCTCCCAGTAACAAAAGAAGCTGCATGTTGCTTTCACTCCAGGCCATTGTGTGGGCGTTGGACTCTATTGTATAACGAAAATGACAGTTTCAGTGTCAAAACTTTGCATTTAGTGGTTCATTATTGTGTTTTGTTTGTATTCTATTAATTTATTTTTGTATTATCTGCTCCTTTAACCTCAAAATGTCGATCCTCTTCCTTCTTTCTTTTTCCCTCTTTCCCCTTCCTTGTCTCTCTCCGCCTCACCTTTCCACTGTCTAGTTGGGTGGGTTATGAGTACCCAGAGTTCCAGGGACAGCAGTTTATCCTGGAGAAGGGAGACTACCCTCGCTACGAGGCCTGGAGTGGAAACAGCAGCTACAGAACCGAGCACATGCTTTCCTTCAGACCCATCAAGTGCGCTGTAAGTTACCACATCCTTCCATTCATCCTTTTTTCTCTTTTTAGCTTCTGTCGACTGCTATAAGTGGCATATTTACCTGCTCCGTCTCTTCCGCTGCAGAACCACAGTGACAGCAAGGTGACCCTGTACGAGTGTGAGGACTTCCAGGGCCGTAAGTTTGAGATGTGCGATGACTACCCCTCCCTACAGGCCATGGGCTGGTGCAGCAAGGAGGTTCCCTCCATCAAAGTCAACTCAGGAGCGTAAGTTATACATCTTCCTCTCAGTTTTTTGTAACTCTTTTGTGTCTATCTCTGTCTCCTGTTTTTCTCTTTTGCAGCATCCAATCACCAAACCATAAAAAAAACAAAAGAAAAACAGACACCAAAACAGCTATATAAACTCTGTTTGGGACAGGCTCTGCAGTTTGACTGAATCTGCTGAAATAATATTGATCTTACTGTTTAAATGGTAAATTGTATTCTGTTATCTGTCTTTGACTCACCCCCCCCCCCCTCTCTCTCTCTGCAGCTGGGTTGCCTACCAGTTCCCTGGTTACCGTGGCTACCAGTACATCCTGGAGAGAGACAGACACCAAGGCGAGTACAGACACTACAACGAGTACAGCACCCAGGCTCACACCAACCAGGTGCAGTCCATTCGTAGGATCCAGCACTAAGCCTTCATTCTGCCTGCCTGACCTAACCTGAAACAAAAAAACTCTCCCCGAAACCCCTTCCTCAACTTGAACCCCCGGACACACCGCTGTCACAGAACAGTAGATGGACAAACTCTTTCTATCACTCTGTGGCTCTGCATGTATGGATATCTAAGTACCTACTTCTTCTACCATGCTAAAACATGTTCTTGAAATAGGAAATAAAGGCTTTTCTTCAAAACTAGAGACTGTTTGTCGGTATTCCTTTTTCTTTTTACAATGAAAATGATCACCATAAATAAATAAATCACAATCTGATTGGCTACATTAAGCTGTCAATCATGTTGCACCTTGGTTAATGACAGTCATGGCACAGGTGCACAAGCATTGCAAAATCAGAGACCCTCATTCTCTTTTAGCTTCATAGAGCAGGCTGTTATCTGAGAGAGTTTTTGCTTTTTATTTATTTAAAGGACATATTTAGCCTTGTAGTTAACATATATAGAAATATTTGACTCAAATCTCTCTGTTAGGCTTGAGGATGTATAACATTGTTCTTGTTGGATTGTATTCTTATTTCCAATAAACAAGAGCACATAATCACAATGTTCTATTATTTGTTCTCCGACTGTTACAATCACTATTTGCCAAAACGACCAGTAAAGCAAGGAGCTGTAAGAAAAAGCAGCAGATAATCTGGTTGGCCATTATGGAACCACTGTCTGTCTAATTGCCAATCAATTACTCGACAAACACATTATGCATTTAAGTAAAACATTTAATACGAATCTCCTTTTGAAAATAGAATCAACTCAAACTCAAGTTCTCTTGCTCTTGCTTGCTTTGCCTGTTTGCAAAAAGTACCAAAAGCCATAAGAACAAAAACAAAGCCAGACACAGAGGGACAATATATTACTGTAAATACCTCCAAGGGCTCACAAAGACACAGAAACTCCAGCTGACCCGTGGTGTCGGCACACGTGCAGCCGTCCTTATTTAAACTGTTTCACTTTATTAAGCAATTCAAAAGAGGCCAGCAAAGGTCCTTTGAGAGACAAATGTCATGCACGTAATCAAGTGAAAAAGAGAGGGCTCTCTGCGCTTCTGCAATCCACAACAATCCGGTGCAACCAGGGCAGGACAAAAAAAGAATCGCCGCGTTGCAAAACAAATTTTTACTTTTTTTTTTTTTTTAAAAAAAAAAAATTTTTTAAAAATAAGGCATATTACGCCAAAATAAAAATTTTTTTTAGGCACGTACGTTCACAACAAAGTTTGGAAGCTGTGCGACATAAACCGCCAACTTGACTCTCAACCGTCATATTCATGAAACACACTTATTCATGCATTGCTACTTACTACTGTATCGTTGCCAGCCTGTGAAAACCATGTCCAAAACAAATCAAAGTACATGCATTATCAAACAGGTCTGTTCTCTGTGAGTAAGCCCAATGTTGTTACTTTTTGTGTCAAAGGTAGAACATTTAAAACTATAAAGTTTAGCTAAGAAATTTCACCAAATTTGTAGGTAAATGGTTTCAATGATTTCAATGAATAATTTTACGATTGATTAACCTAAGTGAAGAGTGCTGTAGGAAAACCTGGAAATGAGTTAGCATTTTTGCACTTCTGGTTCCCCCGTCTTGAAGTCAATGGGTTTTTTTGTATGTTTTTTTTTCAGATGCCTAAAAAATAAGGCCTGTGGTTAACACAAGCTTGAGAGATTTTGTCTTTAAAAAAAAGTGGTTGCTACCAAGTGGCTAAATGAGAGGTTGCTGGGGGACATTAAACATCACCCTCAGCTTAGTGGCGGTGACGTTGAAGTCATGTGACCGAGGTGTTCGTTTATAGCCGTAATGTTTTTTTACTTTGCGTTTTACTCCTTCTACGGTTGCAGTTACGCTTCTAGAATCATGAAAGTGGTTACATTTGTGAAGATTATCTTGCTGAACAAAATGTATGTGTCATCAACTTTTGTTTGCTACAGAGTTTAGGCTATTTTCTGCAATAGACCAAAAATCCATTGGAAAAATCCCATTGGCTTTTTGTTGAGGGAACCAGGGCGATGCTAACTTCCCGGTTGGCCTAGAAAAAAATCCTTATTACATCTTTACAAATCACAAAGGTGGTGACGTTAATGTAGCAGTCAAGTAAGGATTGCTAAGCTGAAACTACTGAAACTTAACATCAGAAAGAGGCCTTCAGTATTCTGAAAACTGAATAAACTAGAAAGGACCATAAAGTTTGATATCATTTCTGAAAATAAAAAAAACAAACTCTCATTCACACACAACAACCCTGGTTCATATATTTTGATGATTTATTTCCACACAACAACCCTTTAAAAGTCTAGTAGCTCAGCATTTCTTTTTTTTTTATTGTAATGTGGCTACATGATGTTTATCTTACAGTCACATGCCGGCATCCTGGAGTGTGTTTACCTCCACACACACTCCTCCTGTTGGTCCAGGACGTCGGATTCCGCGTTACACGCCCACAAGCCTGCACCGGCTCACTGTCCCACACCCAAAAAAAACAGGATCTTTTAATAAATGTGTAACCGTGCACACACACCTTTCTCAAATATACATTCCTCTGCAGACTGATTAAAGCAGCTGCACCGTGGCTTATAGAGGAGTGACACTTGAACAGTGTAAGCAGCAAACTCCTTGGCCACCCAGATCAGAGCCCCAAGGTAAGTTTAAGGCTTTACAGAGGAACTTTGGATTGATTCTTGATGACAGCTATTATTTAATGAGGGTGGTGTGGTTAATTTCTTAACTAAAATGTGTTACGCAAGGTTTTTAACAAGAATGTGTTAAACCGATGACATGATGCCAGTCTGAATGTTTTTATCCACGTAGTCACACAATGACTAGCCACTGTGAGGCTTACATTTAAACAACTATAGGCTGAATTAGGATTTATGTTTATTAATGGGATTTATGCATTGTTTCATTTCATGCACGCCTCAGTTTTTCATGCAGACTATTAAACATCAGACATACATGACTTGACGTACAGGAACTACATAGCCTAGATCAACAAGTAGCAACAACTTGATGTGATTATTTGTTAATTACAGTAATAAGCAAAGAAATGAATGCTTTTCCGATGTTTTTTATATATTTGTTTTTTCTTTTTATCAGTGGATTTCTTGCCTTCTTCACTGACTGACTGGAGGTTACCCACCTATTTATCTCCCACTGCATCAGTAGATACAGTCTTGTTTTCGAGGCTTGTTTTAAGTTGCCTGCGACTCGTACTTGGACACAGGCAGCTAAAGCAAGTCTGGGACGCTAGAGACACACCTACAAAGCCCAGGCCAGAGTGAATGCTGCCATGTGAAGAATGAAAAATCCAGGAGGAAGGGAAATGGGAAATATACTATTTGCTAATAAATTCCGCATTAATCGGTTGCACAACATTTTCTCCTTTGGCTGAGAGGCAAAACCTAGAACCTATGTTACAGTAAAATGCTGTAAACTAAACAGGACAAGTCTGATGCAATATGAGTTTGCAAAGCAAAGCCTCATTATGTAAGACAGGTACTTAAATATTTAACTATGTCATACAAATGCTGTATACAGCATGCAGTGTACTCGGTTAGCTTTGTGTGTTTTCTGAGCTCAGTCAGGTGTCACATTATAGATCAAACGCTAAAATAGATTATGAATGATAAGCAGACAGTTTACTTTCGGCTCAGTCAACACAGATATGCAAAGTACGATTTGAATTAAAGGGTCAAGTGATTATTTCCTGTGGGTAAATGTATTGTAGCATGTATTTCAAGGTACTATTTCTAGTTTAAAATGATTAAATAATTGTTTGTGAGTTTGGCAGAACTCTTTTTGATTCTTGAAACCATGATACCTTTTTCAAAATGTCCACCTTTTCCAAGGGAAAGCTCTAGGAGCAATCTGACAGAACTGAAAGTGAATTGATTTAGATTCCTGCTGTAGCACAGATCAGCCTGTGTCTCTTCATGTCATGACCATAGACTGTATAAGGTCATGACAGCATTTTCAACTAGACAAAACTACACAGGATGTCAGAGAGTTCACTTTCTCCTTTAAGACATTTTTTTTTATTGTTGTTATTCTATTGGTCTTTTTGCCATGATTAGATCACAATTAGTGGAATTATACAAGGAAACAAGAGAAAAAGGGCACGCAACAAATGTCCCAGAATTCAACCGAGGATGTTGCATTTACGTGGTACACATCGTAAAACACGGATCCTTTCGCAAACTTTTATCATGCCAGGGTTTTTGTCACACTTACAAAATACATGAAGTTCCTCTTTAAATGTATATGTGTTGCTTTTTAACTACTCAACATGCTCTTCAGAGCAGAGAAATAGACTATAATAACATAGTCCTGGATTCATGAACACTATTAGAGAGAGCATGATGTGTTAAACTCATAGGGAATATCAATCAGTGTCTAACACTTATTCAAATGGAAATTAATCACACTGTGGTGCTGTTCCAACAGCCTCATACGTGTCTGGAATGTCAACATTATTTGCACCTAAATGTAATGTTTGTTTAGTTGTTCTATCCGGATATAACCACAGTTTCAATGATAATATTGAAAATGTACAAAGGGCGTTAAGACTATATATACTCCAGTAGCACATTATAGAAAGTGAAAACTGTGTTCAGCCTGTTTTTACGGTCCACGCCAGAATGGGGCAGGGGATGGGGAAAGCACATAAAGCTTCACACAGTCCACTGGCTCTGAAAAACACAAGAATTAGAAACATATGATAACGCCAGTGAGCATCAGAAGCCATGGTTTGAAAGTTACAACCTCATTACCCTCAGATAGAGGCTATATAACCTTAAACCCACAAACAGAAGGTTAGGGGGGGATGAAATGTTCTGCTTTCTCATGTGCACTGAAGCGTGCTTTTCAAGGTAAATATTCTTTCCCCAACATGAAATAGGTCTTTTTTGTTTGCCGAGAGGTAAAGAGGCGGAAAAGTGAGGAGGATCTGAACTGGTTTCCATGTCAAACACTTCAATTCACCATAGAAACTCAGATCTTAACGCGGAAACTTTATTAAACTGTGATGGTGGATTGATAAGGGCCCAATTTCTATCGGCCCCTTTTTTATTGTGGGCACCAGGCGAGCTGACAGAGGTAAATTGCTCTTTTAATTAAAGCAATGCACTAGGGGAAATTGCTGTCTGAATATTGTCTCAGAGATGGGGGCCAGTGACAGTTGCCTGGAAACTTCAATCTGTCCACCCGCATTTATTCCAGATCACAGTTATGAGATAAAGTTTAATAAAAATCTTTTCCTCCGCCACCAACGAAATGAAATCCAACCCATTCTGAACAAGCGAACACAATGAGACAGGACTGCGGAGGAAACCTCATGTTCAACATGTATCTCTCAGGTTCGTCATTTTGTCCCGTGGAGAATTATAGAAAGAGGTGCTTATAATTCTTTAAATTGTGCCGGGTGTCGGTGTCCCCGAGGCAGCAGCGATGCTCCGTTACAGGGCACAGCATTGTTCAGCCGTTTCAATCTCAAAGCCCGTCTGCTCTTTTGTCGGAAATCGGAAATCCTTTTTCCTGGACGCGTTTCCTGGCTTCCCGGAGAGGAGACCGCCAAGACGACATGCTTCTTGCATCAGACTGCGACTGGACGAGGATACAATTAGGATTTTTCATCAATTTTACCTTTAGGATAGATTTTTTTTTTTTTTTTTTTTTCAATTGTTAAACATTTCAATTTAGTTTGAACCGTATACGCACCGGCCTGGTCAATTTTTCAGCATCTTTTTCCAACAGTGTTTAATTTCTGAAACAACACCTGATGAAATATACTCTCCCCCACCCCCCCCCCCCTGAAAACAGACTTTATATTTATTCCATTCGCCTGGTTTTCATTGTTCCAACTTGGTCTTGCGTGTTAAAGGATATGCAATTCATTTCTAGAACATTATTGGACATAAGTGAATTTGTTTATTAACTCAGCAAAGCAAGATTAGAATAAAAGAGTATCCTAAACTGTTTCCTCAAAAATGTATCATTTATAGACATAGATATGAAGATAACAGGATGTACAGACAGCTGGTGATGCTGACCATGTGTCTGTTTTGATTTCAGATCCGACAGAAAATCTGTCGAAGGAAAGCAAAGGGACATCTTGGGGTCCAATAAACACAGGAGTGCAAAAAGGTAAGAGAATAAACTGCCTGGACACTGTATTACATATCGTTGTATCACTATGTAGGGCGAAGGTATTTCATATTAATTAGCTTATTATGAAAGGATGGAAGTCTTAACACAATATTCGAAAAATATTCGATGAGGAAATAACAATACAAGAAATAATAAAAATGCTGAGTGGTGGTCCTATTATTTAACATTGAAGAAAAGCCTCTGAGGCGAATTTTTTGGCAAGAGTATAACAAAACTGACTTGGGAAAAATAAAATTCGAAGGAATAATTCGATGAATCTATAAAGTTATCACGTATGAAGAAAAAAAATCCCTAATTATTATAGCAGGATTAGAGTTAAAAGCTCATTTAATTTCATTTTCATTTGTGTTTTTGTTCTAAGTCTAATTGATATGTAAAACCACAGCTTTCTGAATCCATGCTCTCAGTTTGCAGCTGCATTATGTTTGTTGGTCACAGATAATATATATGATTTGTTTTCAATTAATCGAGTTATTCGTGTCACCCCATTATGGGCTTTGCACCCCCAAATTGTTTTGTCTCAAAATGTATCTCATCCATCCCTAGGCTCGAAAGTAAAATGTAAAAAAAGAAGAAATGAACTAAATCGAATAGCCTACATAATACATGATAGAATAAAAATAAAAGGCCAGAATCCTTCTGCCGTTCGTCCACAGCTCAGTGGTACTGATTTCATTCCACTGTGACAGAGCGCTAATAGACTTAAATGGACATTAACAGCTCTCAAAGCAGGTGCGAAGGACAAAACACAGTTTATTACGTTTAAATATATATATATATATTACTATAAAAAAAAAATATTTTTTAAACGTAAAAGACATGTTGACTAACCACTATGAGCACCTAAATTATATTTAAAATGATGAATGAATAAATTAAAGAATTCCATGTTTAAAAATACACTTGATATACTTTACACCTATGGGCTATCCAAGGAAAAATGAATCGGCTCAAGATGTACAGTTTTAATTCAAAGCATATACAGTACATGAACGTGTCTGTAATTGCATATATATACATTTTTTTAACTTTTAGTCTGCAATTTGCCTTGAAAAAACAAGGTTGTGGCAACAGTTGCTGACAATATTATTAATATGGTTTGATAAAAGTGATAAAAGGCCAAAGGGTCTAACCCCCCCCCCAAACGTTTTGCATTGCATTAATGCATATTTCCATGTGGTATCACAACAAAAGAATGACTGGTTATGTTTAATCGATTTATCAATTGAGTTTGTGAGATGTTCTCATCTTTACCATCAACTGAACGGTTAGATCGTCATATTAAAGTCATTTCCAGCCTGAACTCTTTTAAAAAGAGCATCAAGGTCTGGTTACTAGAGAGGGTTGCGGAATAGATTAAAGGGCAAGTTACTATTTATATTTAAGAAAAATGTTTTTATGTTATGTCATTGAGTATCTTGTCTTGTCCTGATGTGTGTTGAGGACCACAATGGAAATAAGTCTTGGACTTTATTGTGTTTTTATCCTCGATTGTATTTGATGTCCTTTTGTCATGTGTAGGGCACTCTCTTACAATTAAATAAAATCAAAATCAAAATCAAACGGTCCCCGTGTCCCCTTCAGGCAGCGGGCAGATCCAGCTGTGGCAGTTCCTGCTGGAGCTGCTCTCTGACAGCACCAACATATCGTGCATCGCCTGGGAGGGCACCAACGGCGAGTTCAAGCTCATCGATCCGGACGAGGTGGCTCGGCGCTGGGGGGAGCGCAAAAGCAAACCCAACATGAACTACGACAAGCTGAGCCGGGCTCTGCGCTACTACTATGACAAAAACATCATGACCAAAGTCCACGGCAAGCGCTATGCCTACAAGTTTGATTTCCACGGCTTGGCGCAGGTGTGCCAGCCGTCCACCACGGAGCAGGCCATCTACAAGTTTCAGGGGAACTTCTCCCCGATTCCATTCACCGGGATTTCCAAACTGAACCTTGTGGCTCCCGGCGTGGGGCCGTCGGGTTTCTCCTACTGGCCCGGTTCCCCTCCGGCGGCTCTGTATCACAGCCACAGCCTGCAGCCGCCGGGGCCCTTCGGCACCGTGTCTCCGTCCCACATCAGCTGCGTCAACAACATCAACAGCCTGACCAACATCAACAATCATTACAACTGACTCTTAATGCATCTTTTAGGCCAACTGGAGATATATAGGCTAGACACCGCAGGTAATACAGCAACGAACGAAGAGAGGTGACAAAGAGCAAGGACAGCTCGGTTTTGGTAATTTCCAGGTGAATATATGCTACAATATTGATTTTGTTAGAAATTATGTTTTTAAATATTGACACGTAACGATTGTTTTAACAGCATAGGCTACATTTCATCGCGCAATTATGGAGCTGCAGTCATGCTGCTGAGACCACGACTGTATGGAAGCAAGACGTCTAAAAATGTGCAGCCTACATAAACCAACATCATTTAGACCATTTCAACCTTTAAACCAAGACATATTTCACGAGCGAATTATTTGGCCTAAATCCACCAATGGCCGCCTCTCAAATTAAGCACAGTGATTTGAACTTTTACGCGCGGTATTTTAATAATTGTTTTAGTTAAATAATAAGCTAAATAATAATAGGCTACCCCAAATATGAAATGTCCTAATTTCAGCAACGATCTGTGAAATTAAACCGGAAATCAACAATTTCCATGTGGGGAGGGAGGTTTTCGAAATGAACAATGTATAAATAAAAAAAAAAAAAAGATAATAAAATCAGTCAGTTTTGTACCTATCAGTTCTTTTCTGTTCCTTTGCTGCCTCTCATCCTGCCTCCTTGAGTCCTTTGGTTGTTTTTACATACAGGTGGGTGTATTTCCACCAATTTGGGAGCAAATCACCACGTTATTTCTGGACTGTTGGCGCCATCTCGGGGTTGTAGAATGGCCTAGTTGGACTTCATGATTTTTATTTTTTATTTTACTAAATATCACCACTTGAAAACAGTCACCTGAAATATATTGTCACTTTAATCACTGGTTGCTTAGAAATCCGATTACGCATAGCCATTTCTGTACAAGAAAATCAAACTTGCAATAAAAATAAAACCAGTAGGCTACAGAGGTACACGGTTGTCATTCTGTGTAAAATAGGCTCTGACGCGAACAGTTACTAACACTGTGAATTCATGAACTACTCTGTAAATACTATAGTGTAGAGAAAGGCTCGCTGCTTTTTAGTGATTTTGGATTGAATTACATTGTATTCATCCACACAGCTTCTTGCTGTAAAACAGCTGTAACAATACAAAACACCCAATAAAGTAAATAAAAACAGACTGTAATAAATAAATAAATGTCTTTGTCGGTATGTGTTTGAATCATGTGTTGATTGCCCTTTCTTTCAGTCTCAACACCAGTGTGTGCCACATTACCATCCATGCTCACACTAGCTGTGCTGTCAGAGTTCTTGCTGTCTCAAGTGTTTCCACAAAACGAGTATTTTCAAATGGGTTTGCATTCATACTCTTTGGAATTTTAATAAATAAACGAATGATGATGATGATGATGATGATGATGATGATGATGATGATGATGATGATGATAATGAAAAATAGTTCCACGACAAGATTTGAAACCACAGAAATGTTCACTCATGGTGGACACAGTAATCTGAAGTGTTGGAGTTTTGAAGCACGCCGTTGATTTGCCAGCTGATTCAACCCAAATGATCTGCCAACAATGCCGACAATCTACAAAACAACAAAACATACACCATTCATTTTTTTAAAGGTCAGCTGTAAATCTGTACCTGGCTTAAAGTGACTCGTTTTGTTTGCCAAGGCATGCAGAAAAAAAATATAATAAGGCGCCAGTCATAAATTCAACATTTAATACTTTTAATATAAAAGGTCGACTTACACAGATGCAATGCAGATGTGGCTTAGCTTTGATGAAAAGGATGCATATTGAGATATTTGCCTTGGCATTGCTGAAGAACGTAATAGATTACAAGTGGAGGTAGGTAATGTGTCAGGAACAAATCCCAATCAGCTATAATATGTTGTCTAAATAAAATGAAATGTAACAATTACCATTCATTGTAAGATACTAGTGTATTTTGAAATGCCAGCATCATTGATCACACTGCTTTAAACGTTTTTATCAATAAGATTGACACAGTAGAAAATTAACAACTTCATGTTTGCTGTATTACATGCGGATTTCATAAGTAGTCGTTATTTGTTATCATGTTGGCCAAACAGTACTTTGTATGGCCTTGTTTGCTGATGTTGCTGCTCATGATATACTGTAGCATCGAGTGGTGACAAATTGTGACAGTAGATCTTGTCAGCCACGCGGGGGCGCAATAACTCTTCCAACATCTGTTTACATAACCAAGTGATAACAGAGTTGGTCTAATACAGATCATAGAAGCATCTGGAAAAAGCAGATTAATCCCAAATATCATTTTATCAGTGCAATTCTACAGAGATTAAAGTATGTCTGGGCTATGAGAAGCCGCCAAGGCCAGAATTGAATACTTCACTAACACATAAACGTACACTATTTTACCAATTAGCTGACTTTACTAGAAATGTGCGTGGAAGCCCGTTACCTTAAACAGTCTTAGCTTTTACACAAGGTGAAACTTAACAGGTCAAGTTGTATTAGAGTTTTTCTCAATCGCTAAAACACAATTTCTGATCCTTGCTCCATTTTCTGTACAACCTCATCTTCAAGCACTTTTTACAAAACCTCTGACTCCTCTCGCAAAATGAAACTTTTGCCTCAAAACCTGTGTTCGAAATCAAACACTGCTCTCAAATCATAAACAAAGTGATCAAATGATATACACTATCAATCAGTCAGTAAACAATACACCAAAAAAAATAGAAAACACATTATTCAAAACATATAGTTCTCAGGGAGAAGTATATTTTTAATCTCAAAACAAATCTCCTTGTACCCCTAATTTTACAGTACTGTATCCTGCATCTCACAAACTTGTCCTTTGTCTCTGTGATACAGTAATTCTTGTTCTTTGTTGATATGAACCTGCAACCAGTCAAAATCTATTGAGCAGTCAGTACTGTTAACAAATGGAAAGCACAATGTTCAGGGTCATACAATGTGTTCATTGTACAGTATACAGGCTACAATGCACTGTACTATAGTATACAATACTACAGTTTTTCTTTTCAAACTCCACATTTTCAAAACAGTTACAGTTTTTTCCAATTGCTAACACACTAAAATGACATGCATAGCACAATTATTTAAACTGACACACTGAGAGCAAAACCTCTTCTCAAGTCTCCAAAAGTCTGAACACATTTTCTGCTTTACACACTTTTTGCAATTCGAAATGGCACTTTTTAAATTTTTTTTCCAATTGCTTACACACAAAACCTTTTCATGTCACACGATTTTTGAAACCTCTCACTCAAAGTGCAAAAACTACAGAGCAAATCTCCAAAACCATAAACTATTTCTCAGCCTTTCACTCAGTTTCCAATTGCATAAAACACTTTTTTCAAAACATTAAACACAATTCTCTACCTAAGACACAAAAATCTAACAGGAAGTGACTTGCTTTCCTTTTTTAAACACAACCAATCAAAATGCTACACTTATTTACCAGGGCACACATGCACTCCTCACATGTGCAAACACATTATGTCATAACTGAACACTAACCAATCATTGCTTTAGTATGCCTATACATAGTTCAAAGGTCAGATTACCTGTTTTGAACAATGGATGCCAACAATAGACAGAGAGCAAGAGGAGGAGGAGGGAGAGACAGGGGATAACAACAAGGAGGAGGAGGAAAGAAGAGGAAGAAGGAGAGCCATCTCTGATGAGATCAGGGCCACACTTATTCATCATGTGATCAACCATGGATTGACCAATGAGAGAAGCCCATCTTGAGTAGCTTTACAGTGGCGTCCATACTGCATTCAACTATCTAATGACTATTTCAGCATTACAAATCAACCAGACTTTGTTTTGCACAAAGTGCATACAATTACGAACAAACACACACACACACACACACACACACACACACACACACACACACACACACACACACACACACACAACACACACACACACACATACAGTATATTCTTTATTCTAAAAATTATACCTTTGGTTTACATACTGTATGTTTCTACTTTTGTTTTCTTGTTTCATGCTACTGTATACAACACCGTGCTACTCTGACAAACATAATGTTTTGCCCAATCAATATTTTCTGTTTTACTGTAACATTACATTGTTTTTTACAGTGCACTTTTCAACCACTTTCAGCAGATTACTTTCTCTCTAGAACATTGTAAATGTAGATATAGCCTATGAAAGACAAAAGAGCTTTAGATTTAGAACAACAGTGTGTACATGGTATATGCAAAAATGTACTATTATGAAAAAAGTGTTTGCCATTTGATGCAAATGCTTCATTTTGAGATGTGTTTATGGTATTTTGAATGCAGTGTTTCATTTTGAAGGAGATGTGAGGCATTTTGCATTTTGTGTGTGCAGTTTTAGGAATTGTGTGTAGAGTTTTGAAAAAAGGAGACATAGTTTTGAAAACGTGTGTAAGCAGTTGGAAAAAACTGTAAATGCACTGAACACGGTTCTCTGCATAAGACACAACAATCTGACATAAAATGTCTGCCATTTCTAAACACTGACATTCAAAATGACACTACATGAGCTAATTGGCCAATATGCACCACCTGGCCAAACACCTCAATGCTTTATTGTTACCAATTCAATCATAAAGTAAGCACTATAAAAATACCACATGTGAGCACCTTTTTTTTTTCTATATATTTTTTCTGCAATTTTCTTTTTCAGTTTACTGTTTGTTGTGAGCATATTTATGTTCAGTCCTATGTAAATATATCTGCTGTGCATATGTTGCACTGACTTGTTTAGTTAAAAATTAAAACATAAATGTTTCAACATCATGTGTGTGTATCTGCAGATAGATAGATAGATAGATAGATAGATAGATAGATAGATAGATAGATAGATAGATACTTTATTCATCCTGAAGGAAATGTTAGGATCCAGTAGCTTAGACAACCTTACTGTAACACAACAAACACATATACACACATATATCACACATACATAAGAATAAAAATAAAACAGAAATGCAATGACATGATAAGGTCTGTGCAAGGACATGATAAGGTCTGTGCAATGACATGATAAGGTCTGTGCATGTGAACAATCTGACGAATTTTATACAATTTGAACTATTTTAGTATTATGGCAAAGCATTGTAAAGATGAGAGTGCTTTTCATTATGCCCAACAGTGTGTAGCTGGTTAGACAACAATCTGGTAATATGAATGAAGTGTGTGCCATGTGGTGCAAAAGTTTGATTTTGATAATGCTACATGTAGTTTTGGTTGCAGTGCTTCATTTTGCAGGATATATAGGAGGTATTTTGCAGTTTGGGTGTGTGGTTTTGTGAATTGTGTTAAGTATTTTGATAAAACCACACTAGTTTGCAAAATTGTGTTTTAGCAATTGGAAAAAACTGTAACACACAGGCCGAAACAGTGCACCGAAGCGGGTGCTCCAAAAGTAATGTGGTAAATACATTGTTTCCAAATTAAAAAAAGAGAACAGTACACAAAAAACATTTCACTCAGGAACCAGAGCTACTAGTTCCCAGTCTGTGTTTCTCACTGCCCAGACCCCATCAGTCCCCACCCGGGTCTCGGTCATGGTGCAAAAATTAATGTAGCTAAATATGAACACTATATCAACCATACAAAACTAAAACACAAATAACATAAATGCACAAACACAACATTAACAGAACATTATAAAACACACTTTAACTCGGACAGAAACTGTTCAAAATAAATTTTTTATTTATTTCATCATTTATTTTTTTATTTGACTTTGCACCGTTTCAGCGCAGAACAGTTCAAAAGACCCCGCCCCTCCCACCAAGAAACTTAACATCCTTAGTTAGCTCTGCTTAACATGAGCTGTGCACTGCATGCTTAAGCTGATTATTGCAAACAACTAATGTCATTTAGTAATGAGTATGGTTTTTAACAAAACATGAAAGAATAAGTAGTGACCACTAAAAAGTTGAATTACAACTAAATCTGGGTTTACAGTGTACATACAGTATATACTTCAGTTTTGCATACATATATACTTCTCTTGCACATACTGTACATACAGTATATACTTCACTTGCACATACATACTTCACTTGCTTCACACTAGGTTCAAGTCCAGTCCAAAAGTATTTATAACTCAGTTAACTTTCGTAACAAACATACTTATTTATCCCAACTTCATCCCAGCACTTTACATCTGGCAATTCTGATACTTGACTACTATTGTTTTCCACAGCTGTGGATTGATTGATCACAGAAGGAGTTATGAGCAAGCAAAGAGACAGCTTTACCTGAGCTGCATTATTGACTGCCATAATGCATTTCCTCAACCTCTTCATTTACGTTATTGGCGCTTGGTGTGCCGCCTTGTTGTAGCAACTTCAAGTCAACGTCACGAAGTTGGGATAAATAAGTACAGTATGTTCATTACGAAAGTAACCTTGTGTAAGTTAAGAAATCAATAAATAAGTCACTAGGTCAGGAAATTGACCCAGTGTTTTGGAACCCTGACCTCCTGATTGACTACACCATCCTCCCCAACCACCAACCCCACACACATACATATATACATACATACTTATGCACACATACATACATACTCGCATGCGTGTGCAAGTGAAGTATATATGTATGCGCAAGTGAAGTATATATGTATGTACAAGTGAAGTATATATATGTATGTGCAAATGAAGTATGTATCTATGCAGAAGTGAAGTATGCATGCATGTGCAAGTGTTTGGTACCAGTATATATATATATATGTGCAAGTGAAGTATGTATGGACAGTATGTGCAAGTATTACATTTTGGCCTTGGCGGCTTCTCATACTGGACTGAGCACTATCCGACAATTAAATGGCCATTACATATAGCCTAAATATGGAAAATAGTGCCTCTAACTAGGTGTAGATTTACAAAAGACAGCTGTAACTGGAAAGCAGTGGTGGACTCAGGCTGTCTGAGGGGCAGGGGAGAAAAAAGGGCAATAATAAATAATATGCATTTTATTCTATTGGCATGCAGTGCTTGAGTAAAAATCAGTCAGCAATAGTTTAGGTCTCAGTTAAACCCAATCTCATTCGGTCATACATTACATAAGTTTCGTCAAACATACATTTTGTCAGGGATTCTGTGGCAGGACATGCCTTCCGGAAGTATATTTCCCTATTATAAATCCCGCTTTCAAGGTTTCTTCTTATGATATGCCCGGGAATAAGAATGGGTTAGACAGTTTTGACATTGCAACAGAAACAGAAATTGTCTGTGTTTGTGAATGAAAGAGGAAAGGAAAAGAGAGTGGGTCCTTCATTCACAACAGCTTTTGTGTATGTGTCCTGCACACCAATAGGAAAGACTTGGGGTCGCTATTGACAACTGAACCTCTCTCTTCTCTCTCTGTCTGTTTATTTCTTACTGTGTATGTGTGTGAGAAATAGAGAGAGAGAGAGAGAGAGAGAGAGAGAGAGAGAGAGAGAGAGAGAGAGAGAGAGAGAGAGAGAGAGAGTGTGTGAAAAACCGACAGGTGTGTATCCTGGATATGTTGTTCACCCCATGTAAACTTTTTATATCGTGCTTCTTAGGATAACGCAGTGGGAACTCTCCAGGGATCACTTCCACTCCACAACAGTGTAATTGTCACTATCTTGTCTTCCAACTGCCCTGCCACTAATCTGCTGTGCCTATTGTTGCTTGCTAAGCACTCATCCTCTCTCTTCTTGCGTCACAAACTAGGCGGGTGTTTACGCTGCAAGCCACAGGATTAACAGTGTGACTGTAGAGGACTGCGGAGCGGCAAGAAAACACGAGGAGGAGTAGAGGGAAAGAAGAGAACCCAAGTGCTGCTAAGTAAAATTAGTAAGCTATAAGCCATTTGGACATGATCCTTGTTGCGACGAGACAGAGTTTGTCTGGGCAGACAGTCAGTCTCAAAGCGTCCCTCAGGATTTGGGCTTGTCGCTGCCTCAATGAAACAACTTAAGGACCACACTGGGTTTTTGTACATTCTTGGCAGCGACTGGTTTCAGTTCATGGGGTTAAAATCAACTTAAAGAGATTTTTAAAGAATCTGTCAGACAGTGTGGAAGAAAAACCTGCATAAAATAAAGGGGCAATGGTACCTGCAAGCCACTTAAAACAATATAAATAATAATAATCACTGACATTATATCCTGACAGTCACATATTCATGGGGGGGGGGGCATTATTAGGACACAGGGTAAGGCAGTCGAGGGCTTTGTGTGGCTGTGTGAAGTGTTGCAGTCAGTGATTCATTCTTCCAGCTGGAGAGAGTGGTAATGAATGCACCGCTAAATTAGAACAGCACACCTACACGGTGCTGAAATAGACTTGTGACTAGGACGCAGATGGAAAGAGAAGGTGATAGACTCGAAGAGGTAGCGAACACAGAGACAAGAGAAGTAAACACTCAGGGAAGAACTATTTCGACCCATGTCTTTTTGCAGAGACACACACTTGTCTGGATACACACCCACATTCTGTGAGCTAAAAACAACCAGGTTAAAATCAATCTCCTCTCTGTATTTATTCATCCTCCACACTTATGATATATGGAAAATTGTCAATAAACTACTTATACCAAAGCAAAAAGTCAGTGGAAACATAGTTTCCCTGTCAAGACATTGTGACTTCACCATTACTGGCAAAGTGGTGTGTTATTTTAAGGGGTTTTAGGCGTTGTTTAACACTGGATTAATGATTAAAGAGTTTACCTTCTTTGGTGTCTTTAATCCTTGAACAAATAAAGTCGCCAAAAGAAAGACATGACCCTACCTACTACTACTAACCTACTACAACTACATAAGACAGCACTAAGCATCATACAACACAATCAGTGTTACAAGACTGTATATCAAGCTGTTTAAACCTGTGTTAAACCATTATCAAAAATCCTTCAGGCTACATACCATTAAAGCAATAGTTTAGTGCAAAAGTATTTGTCTCAAATGTGACAAATATGAAAGCTGGAGAACAGAAAACAGATACCTTAGATTTTGGCTGTTACATAAAACTAAATGGATGACTAATAATGCAGATTCATGTAGTGTGAAGTGATTCACTGGCAAATTAAAAAGAGAAAAATAACAATTGACACAGTGTAGGTGTGTTGTGAAAAAAGGAATCAGTGTACTGTAATGGATGGGTTTCATATTGTATAACAACTTAAATATAGATATAAAAAGTGTGTAAAACAGTACATAGCTATAATATATACAGCATGACAGACAGATGACTCATGCCACTCTTCAATGAACTGAACTATGAAGTGAATTAAGATTCTTTGACCAAGTTGTTCCCACTGAGCGTGACTTCACCATGTTATGTCAAAGTGAAGGGCAGCTGCCCCTCACTGCAACTTGACGCTGGAGTAATCTAGTTAAAGAGATTAGCAGCAGGGTTGTTATGTAGCAAGAGGAAAGCAAAATAGATATAATCCCTGTACGGTGCTCTCTCAGTTGGTCTAGATTCCTTTTTTTACCACTCGGGTGAATCTGGCGAATATTAGGGCCGAGAATCCCTTTCCAAGACACATTGAAGTAACCTTGGGATTGTACTGATAACAATCTTAATTAAGTTATAAAACAATAAACACTTTCATTGTCCTGCTTCACCAACCCTTTACTTCAGCAAAAGTACCACTAGATCAATGTCAAAATATGTCAAAGTAAGGAAGTTAGTAAAAGTACTTGCGTGTTATCATCAATATATGATTTAAGTATCAAGCACTGGTTCTGCAGTAAAGTGTCCCCTGTGGCTGGCTTATTGTTATGTGAGATTTTCTGAGATTGTTAATATTGATCCATCGCTGTGTAAGCAGCATTTACTGTTGTA
The DNA here is from genome assembly GCF_010015445.1 of Perca fluviatilis. Lineage (NCBI taxonomy): Eukaryota > Metazoa > Chordata > Actinopteri > Perciformes > Percidae > Perca > Perca fluviatilis. Next base: position 9,964,634 of record NC_053123.1, read on the forward strand.
GATGGTTGAATTGGAGTTACTTTTAACTACTTTATAAACAGTTAGGTAGTTAGGCCAGAGGTTCCCAAACTAGAGCCATGCCACACAGGTTCACAAGTATTGCCACCTTGATTTGGTATTATGTTTTTAGATTTTTCTCTACTCTCTACTTTTTGTGCATTGTAAATTTTGACTACTTTGAGTGTTATTCTACAACAGTTATTCTAATCTAACCATCTGAGAAGTTTGGATGGGAAATGTCTCTGTGGTGGAACTCTGAAATGGGACGAGACACTGTCTTTCGTTTGCAGTAGGCGATGCCATCAATCCCAACACATAGAGTCTATCGTGGTCTGAGCTGTGGCATTTACAAGCCTGCAGACGTGTTTGACTAGTTCAACATTGGCCTAAAACACATTAAGACAGGAGACCTTTTAGGTAACTTCACCGTATTATGTAATGGAAAATAAAATACTGAATGCAAATGCAGTTCTTCAATTTGACTGCAGCCCACACACACTAAGTGATAAATATTGTGATGAGGATTTATATGCATAAATAGAAGTGAAAGTGTGACATCAGTAATTCAGAGGATAAACTGTACTGTTTCTCTTCTCTTTCATTACTGATGATACAATGAAGAGGACAAATTCAGCAGAGAGGTAACTCAGAAAAGACAGAGACATGCCTGCACCGACAGACACCCACAAAAACTGTGTGCATGTCTTCTATTGATAACCACACTGTGTATGTGATGTGCTGTGGCTCAGCCCACGCTCAGCCCCACACAGCTCACTTTGTCCAGCTCTCATTCACTTACCTACCCGTTACTATAGAGACACAGTGGAGAAGAATGCAGAAGGCAGGCTGGCAGACAGATATGCAGGAGACCTGGGTTGAATCTTAATAATAAAGAGAAGGCTCACAACACTGTGCTGGGAGGCTGTTACATAACGCTGCTGCAGGATTCTGCCATGAATCTGTAAAGACTCATGCAAAAGAGAAAAGGAAACTATTGCATGAAAGCTATTTTGTCCATCGTGGCTTGCTGTTTTCCACTCATTTCATGTACCAATGTAAAACTAATAACAACTTGCAGATCTTTGTTAAAGGACAAATCCAACGCATAATGAACCTAGGGGTTAATAACACGTGTACCGAGTTCACCGTTCTCTGGGATATGTTTTCATGCTAATCGAATGTGACCAGTTTTATCGCAAACCGCTAATTAGCTTATAACGCTAGTCGTCGGGGGGCAGGTAAAGTCAAAAGAAATCGCTATTTCTATACGACTAACAAGGCTCAAAATAGCACCACACTTCCACGGTAGCATAATGAGGGTCCCTACATGTAAACCGAAGCATTGAGGACTTTGTAAGTGTACAGACAGTTTATTAAACAGATAGTTTAGAAAAACAGTACCGTTCACGTTTACAGGCAGGCGCCATCTTGACCAGTCGAATGATGAACGCTGTGCAACGTGAGCTGAACTGAATGCATGTTGACCGGCATTTGTCATTCGAACCTACCTCTACCTACCTCTACCTATACCTCTCAAACTATTTTGCTCCTGCTCCCTTTCTGTCATGAATTTGTTTTCTTTTTCTGTCTGCCTTTTTTCATTTTTTTCTTTGCAGATAGATTCTGTATGTCCCTATTAGCCAGACATTCACACACACATACACACACACAGAACAAGAGAGAGAGAGAGAGAGAGAGAGAGAGAGAGAGAGAGTCTCAGACAGGTCTGAGACTGCAGCAGATTCTAACCAATCACATGAAGGAAACCTCCAGCCCATGTGCCTTATTCATAAAAACAGGAGGGAACCCTAATCAACTCAGCTCCAATTGCTCGTGAAGCATATCATATCATCAATGTATCCATGCTGTAAACTAAGGAAGCTGCTAAAACTTCATAATTTGTTACATTTTAATGTAAAATATGATTCAGTTAAAGTATATGTAAATTTTGCATATCTCTGAAAATCATTATTAAATAGAAAATGCATTTCCTGCAAAATAATGCGTGTTAATGCTGAAATGCATTTCAAAGCATTGCTGGCAATGCAGAAATGCTAAATGAATTGCTTGGAAAATCTCGATGCCACACTGCAGAAGTCAGGACTCAAACCCCCATCCCTACAGTTCCCACATGGTGTGTTCACATGTGCCATGCACTGTTACCACGCTGCCACCAAGAATCCTGGTAATGCTGGAATCCACTGCAACACTAAAATGGTTAAGGCTGTACTTGTTTAACTAAATCTTCGCCCCAAAAACCTTGGTTAGGATGACATCTTATGGGTTGTGCTGGACCACATCAGACCAGCTCTTTAGGAGTCTCATGAACCCTAAGTCTGCTGGACATCTTTTCTCATGGCTGCGGGCTAACATGTTAAAGCAAAACATGGATTATGATTGAGAGAGCTCTTTAGGTAATGTAGTCAATTGTTATAGAAACAGTTTAAAATTCCAAAATTGTAGAGGAAAACTTCTCTGTGGACCCTTGGCTTAGACAGCAAGCATTCCTCTTTATTTTGCCATCAAACTAAATTACGCCAATTTTAAATTGATAAAACAGCTGGTATAGTAAAAGTTAATTCAACTGAGGTTCTAGATCAAAAGTAACAGCTAAAAGGGTTATATCTCAGGTGTCATCTGAATTCTAAAATGTGTCTATGTTAGTATGTGTGTATGAATATAAAAGCTGGAAAACTCACATTGTTTGAAAGATGTGGGACATTTTAACATGTAGTAGTATTAAAAGTAGCTGTAGTATTAGTAGAAATGGTAGCCGTAGACGGATATTAAACTGGCAACCATCGGTTCCCCAAGGTACTCGCTGACATATCTTGTAAAAATGTGTTGATAAAAGCTCTATATTTTAAAATGTATAAATGCTGTACAAAAGAATTAACACAATAATCTGCAAGACCAGTTAGTAGATTCCTCCTACCATATTTCTGTTTTACAACTCACTTTTCTACTGTTTGGTTTCTCTGTTCCCATTTCAGTATGTGGCCCCATTTAGAATACCCAAGACACACAGACAGGATACCAAAAATATCCTTTATATGTGTCAGCTTACTTCACTCTGCTCCGTGTGCAAAACAGGTAAATCAACTGCAACATATTCTGGGATGAAATGCAAATCTGCCATTTGCTTTTAGACCCATAACCCTGTCAGGATATAAAACCTCCAGAAAATTGTATCTTTGTGTCAGTATCTGTAAATACAAGCTTTTCAATGTAAGAGTATCTCTATCTTTTGAGTTTTTGTTTCATGGCAACCAATGAAGTCTCATCCCAGTAAGCTTATTGGTCGACTTTTTTGTATTGCATAACCATGTCTCAAGGGTTCCCTGTTTATCGACGGATTAGTGGAGTGGATAAGAGGCCACACAAACACGCACACACACACGCACAAACACGCACACATACGCACACACACACACACACACACACACACACACACACACACACACACACACACACACACACACACACACACACACACACACACACACACACACACATATATATACAGTTGTGCATCCAAAGCATTAAGAGTGTGTGTTAAATCAACAAAACAATGTGAGAGAGACAAGAGATCCTACAGAAGTTTGGATTTATTTCACGATGTTTACCATAAACAATTACTGTACTGACCTTTATATAACATGTATAGAGAGTGAATGCAACTGTGGTGCAACCACAGACAACACACACATCTAAACATCACTTTCCATAGTTGACATATAGGAAAAACCGTAGAGTGAGTCTTGGTGACATTAACTGCAAAATTTAATGGCAAACACTCCAGTCTGTGGTAGGAAACACTGGTACACAACCATTATGTTATACCACTGTGCAAAACATCAAGGTTTGTTCACAGCTGTGCAAAATAGCAGCATTATATTCTACATTCCAAGCAATGGTTTCACAACACAACATCACAATGATTATTTCGAAGCATAATACTGAATAACTGTCAAGGTTGTCCTATAAGCATGGTTTCAGAGTTGCAGTCAAATCACGTTTAGCTTATACAAACTGCAATGATGTGTGGAAATGACAGTCACTGAACAATGACACCTTCACGTTCAATATTTACATTATGAGGAAACGTCCTTCCTGAATCCGAATTCCGATTGCACTGAAAGTAAATTAAACCCAGCAAAATGAAGATCACAACACATTTACAGAGCAGGGCAAAAAAATACCATTTCACCTTTACAGTCCATTCGTTTTTTGTTATGCTTGAACTACAGCATATACAGCCAACTTCAAAAACAAAAGAGCAAATCTAAAATATGGGATATGTACATGTAAACCACATAGTTTCAGGCCAAGAGTATTTGGTAGTTGGCACGTATGAGATTTAAAAAGAATCTCTTGAAAAACTCTACATTCCATTCAGTCTGTAGTTATGCTGACCTCTGCAATGTATTGGAAAACAATACACAACAGGGGCTTTCGGTTGAATAATCAAATAATCTTGCTGTATGGCCATCTATGGGAACATTTAGTGCAGTTTATCACATTCCAGGTAGAAGATACTCCCTTGTCTGGCCCGTATCTTCATATTCAGCCAGAACCAATGGCCCACTTACCGGTATATCACGTTGGTAGGTGAAAAAACGTTATTTTAATTCAAAGTGAGGTGGTTTATTTGACAAAAAAAGGTGTGGTTTTTCACACAACAGGAGCTGGAAACAGATACATGTTATGAAGCCATACACAGCATGATGCTTTTCAGCAGAAGATGGAGACTTGCTTTTCTACCTCTTTTCTAGAGGGATATCTACTTAAGTAGGCCTAATATGTTTTGCCCCCTTAAGGAACATACTTCTGATATCTGCTGCATGTTAAACAGCTTACCAATCAGCTGGTTGAGAATCTAAAAAAGCAATATGCACTTACAAGGTTTAGGCTTAATGTGCCGAACTGTGCTCTGGTCCTCTTAAGCCAACTCGACTCTGTTTTGACGATGTGACTCATAGCAGGGAGCGGAGGAGAATTGGCTGCACAGGTCAGCACCTCGGACAGCTCCAACTCTCGACTACTCACAAGCACACAGACCTGTCATGGTCCCGCCTCGAACCTGCACCTCACTGCGACATCCAATTACTTCAGACTCAGATAGTAGACTAATCATGAATGAAACTGGGATTTTGGGTGTCACTTTGTATTACGAAGTCAATCCCTGCGTCACTCAAGGGACAAGACAAAATAGGACAATATTACCATTGGCATGCATTTATGAAACCTCCTACACTGCATCCTAAACACACCGAAGCTGTAACATCATTAGAGGGATATTCAGCCCAGACGCGAGAAGCCTTCAACGTTGGCCTTTATATTCAAAACCAACGTTGTGTGATTTTGCAAAACATTCATCTTTTAAAAAGAAAACCAAAAAAAAACACCGTTTTTTTCCTTGTCAGCGGTCCAGGTTTGCCTCGCACGTGTCTCGTTGGTTTTTGAGGTCCTGGAAGACCTCGGTGAAAAACTGCGGGTCTGCATTCAGCTGCAGCATTTTGGCACTTAGCCTGTTGATGATCCGGAGCGACGTCTCCCAGAAAACGTCCTTGTTCGAGTCGATCATGAACGGCTTGAGCGGGTAGGAGATCTCGTTACCCATGTAGGAGTATGCGAGGTAGAGGCAAGTCTGAAAGGTGCCCTGCAGCTCGGCCTGGCTGTCGATGCTGTCCGCTATCGTGTCTTCGCACAGCAGGTAAACGAACACCACGTTAGCCGGAGTGATGAAGCCCAGGTCCTGCCAGCCCTGGAGCAAAAGAGTCCGATCGATGTTTCGAAACCAGAGGACCACCTCTCCGCTGTTTAGCTCTTTCAGTTTAAAACACCTGCGGCACATGAAGTCCCCTAAACAGCGAAGCAGCTCCCCGGTTGAAGCCTGGATAACTATCCGCCTCGGTGACACCAGAGACAGGCTGCTGGGTTGCTTCTGGGCCGCGGAAGGCTTCCCGTTTTGGACGACAGCATCGTTGTTCTGCGTGGGGACTGTGGGCACCGGCACCGGGATCGGCGCTTTGGGTTTCTTCTCTTCGGTTTGGTGAGTCTTCCTGGTGTTTTCGCTGTTAAGCTGACCCACTCGGCCGGACGGGAGCTCGCAGACGGGCATCGGGTTCGGGGTCACTTTCTTGGCACTCTTCTTTGCCGGATTTGCCACCAGCTTCTTCCAGGAGATGGAGACGAACATTGAAGGCCGCTTGAGACTCTTGTCGTTTTTGTGTGCCTCTCCTGCGAGCTCGGCGTCCATAATAGAGGACTTCTTCGTCGCCGGAGATATAGACAGGACGGTACCCATGTCTGCGATCAGGAGAGAGCAGCGGGGATATGGATGCTGCTGCAACTTCAACGCAGTCTTCGGCAGGGTGAGAGGCGGCGAAGAACAGTCACGACAACGATTGAAACTCCATTTACACGTTTCGTTGGTCCGCGTGTGATGGCTCCTGGGCGGCAGAAGACGAAGATGGAGCTGCTTTTATTAAGAGTGAACTTGTATTCCAACAGACGCTCTGTCAGGAGCAGGGACACGCTGCGACACAATCCTATGGCTGCAGCATAAACGGAGATTAGTCACCCTGCGTTAAGTCATGGATTTAAACGACCCAGCAAGTGCAGCTCCTGACTGACAGCTGAGCCAGCCAATGAGAAAGCCAATCAATGATCCAATCACTAGAGTTTTTGTTTTTAGGTCTAGGTTTTCTATTGATAGCCTATATAGGCTACAGGTAAGACGCACTATCAAGGGCCCTGTGCTTTTCTTCACCACTAGTCCAGTTTTGAAAATCAGTGCTATCTATAACTTTGTTTTCTTTAATCTTATCAGCAGTCAGCCAAGTAGGTTCTTACACTGACTAGCAACGATGAAAAATGTGGTGTATAGCCCTATTCACTAACATTTACATCACGTTATCATCCCTAAGTTTAAAAGAATGAATGGTTCATATCGGTTATCAATCTGTGTAGCCACAGGGGTCAGTCTGCTTGAAATGTTGATCAGTCACAGCTATGTTCAAGGTCAACCTGCTGGTATTTACATATTTCCGTATTTCACATCAAATCAAGCATAAGCATCATAAGCAGATAACTGCTGCAGAGAGTGAGAATATTTGGAACAGTATTGAGGTGCAATGCCATGTTTTCCCTCCTGGCATAACTCTAAAACATGGCAGCCCTTAATCAACCTAAATTGCTCTACCACTGGTTTGGTTTACATAGTGATTTGTCCATAACAAGCATTGCACAAACAACTAAATATTCTTAACCTCACCATAAAATTACCCGGTAAACAAGTCGAGAAATCAAACAAGGGTTACTAAACTGCAATGTATTTTAAAACTGGTTTTACCATTTGAAACCACAAAAATACTCATATATTCCAAATATCCCCTTTGGCTAGGGGGACTTGTTGTGGCTAGGGCTTGCCTTGCAAAGCTTTTATTAATATGACTGAAATAACATCAAAGTATTTTGGTCTACCATGGAACCGCTAGTGACGTGCTACAGTAGGGATTTCACAGGTCAGAGTTTTAATCCTACACCGAGCCACTGTAAAATCACAAGCATGTCTCAGGACACGCCACAGGTGATCCAATTACACTCAGCAGAACTGGCACCCCTCCACTAAGTTCCACGCCTGCTGCCTGATCTTTCCATTCAGCTTGAAGTTGAAATACAAATAGCACTGAAGGTATTCAGATAGGGCTTTGCCATTCAGACGGACTATGTGATAAATACTGTCAATACCCCTATTCAGGTGTCCTTCTTCTTACTTCTCCCATACTGCAATTTATTGAAATGCCAACTATTATTTCTATGTAAATATTTACTGTGTAGTTGCTTCATACATTGAGATATTCATTGGCTGTAATGGTCTATGTATTTAATAAATTCCACCCTGAGTGTTTTTACCGGATGCATTTCTTTAGCTATATAGAAAGACATAAGACAGATATCAAATAACTTTTTATAGCATTTTTTTTCTTCCTTTATTTTTTCCAAGCCATGAGTATTTATGCAGTTTCACTGAATTCCTTGCATCCTCCACTTGTATTTGATCTCTTGTCAGATTGGATGGTGAAGAACTGAAATGCCTGTGCAGTGCAGTCAACCAGTGTCAATGTATTGAGTTCAGCAGCTAACATAGGCAAAGTGAAATTAAATCCTGCTAATTAATCTACAAAGTATTAGTACAAGGTAAGAGAGGATCCAGTTAACTGTCCAAAGCTTGTATTTATAAAATTACATTTCATCATACAAATATGCATATTATAAGGTACATGGGTGTAGTGTAGAGACAGGAAATGAATGTCACATCTGTTGGGATTTTGTAGCTCCGATTAACAAGTAACACAAGATAGAAACAAATCAAATAATTTGCACATTCCTCCACTTTCCCTCCACCCATCATTGTCTTCATTGTCAGAGGTCATCATCATCAGCATGTGCTAATTATCATCAACTCTATCTTATATGACAATGATGATCAAACTCAACACAGGCCTGACCATCGGTCACCATCAGTTAGCTGTCTGATATACCTGTTAAAATTGTCAACCCAACGAGATGAAAGACTGAAGTAGGAAGGTAATTTAAACCAAACTGCGAATTTAGATGAAAGACACTAATGTCCGCAAACTGTAAAGTGCCACCCATTTCACACACACATACGTTTGATCATGCCAACGTTTGATCCAACACAACATAAATCAGACGGTGATCAAAAGAAACTCTTTCATCACAAATCAAACAAAACGCAACAGGATGTTACTGGGGAATAATCTTAATGGATGTATGACATGAAACATCAAGCTTTTCTGGCGCAATCATGTATCTTGATGTAGGTATCGCAAAGAAAAATGTCTTGCATTTCATGCAAATAAGCGAAGTCTGCATTTTACTCAAATTTACTGATATTATCCCCCTGATATGATGTCAAAACTTTAATTGATAATTGCCAATGCAGTCAATACGACCCTTAAATCACTGAGATGCTGATTTGCCTGGGACTAATATTGTTACGTGACCTCTGTGTTTGGTGAAATATGGTAGATAATATGTGTTGGAATTTGTACTTGACAAATTACAGACATGGTAGATTTGCACACAGGATTAAGATCACAGACAACCTCTGTAATTATTACAAATGACTAGAGGTCCCCAGGTAATACTAGCTCCGTGCGAATAGGGCTTAAATCCAATATTCACTCTCATTTTAGCTCTGTTTTTGGTCTCCACCAACTCCTGAAAGAAAAGTTTGGCTCTTTAGCTTCTAAATATTCCACTATGTTCACCTGTTGGTCTGCTTTTTGGTGCTGTACAGGTATGGTGATACACAATGGGATTATCAGTGCAATTTGTTGTCTGCTGTGTCTGGAATAAGTATGATGAGAGCAGAGTTGACAAAATGGCTATGGGAAAACCAAAGCTGCACACATTAGTGAGTATGTTGTATCCTTTTCTGAATTTCTTTACTTTGTAATGTGTATATGGATTTTTGAAGTTTAATGAATTTTTAAGTCTTATGTGTATATTGTATATAGGGCTTTTGTTAATATATTGATAAACGATGTACTTACTGTAGATGTAAATTTTATTATGCAATGTTTTGTGACCTGTGTGATCTTAGCCAGTGGGCCTACGGATGGAAATTAGCCCTTGGCTACAATCTGGCATGTTTACATGCATGTATTCAATGTTTGTTTATTAACATGCACTGTCCTAATCAAATAAATAAATAATTATTATTAAAGAGTTTGCTGGCCCGAAAACAAAAACAAAGATCCAAAATAGGATTGAGGGGATATGCAGAGTTCAGTGATAATTATGTGGGTTTTTCAGTGCACATATACATATATTAATACGTGCAGCTTTAAAACATGTAGTATAATCTTTTCAATGATTTAATATTCATGAAAGTGGCCATGCAATTTGGTCATGTAAGACAAAGGCAAAATACATAAACAATGTATGTATGAATGCAACTTTTTCTCATCTAATTGTGCAATACTACATCAATGAGGTTATTTTTTAGGAAGTTCAGTTACATAAAATATTTGGACCACTTGCTTTTTACATATTTGCTCAAATTAGAGAGACAGAGTGAAAATAGCAGACAGTAATGGGAGGTGAGCGTTAAGTGGCTCATACAGTGATAGAAAAGAGAAAGACAGAAGCATTTGGGAAGACCCAAAGAGAAGGTTGGAGGCAAGAGCATGTAGACAGACATGTACAGTTAATACCTTAGTAATCCTGTACAAGGAATTTGTGATGTGGTAGCAGCCATGCCACATCAGCCATATAAAATAAATAGGTAAGAAAGAAAATATAATAAAGTAACATAAATATTAAACAATCAACTTATACAATACATAAATGCAAGATGTCTACATATCCTTCCATAACACTGTCTCCACTAGTTGTTTGTGTGTTCCAGATGTTAACTCAGATTATTCATGTGATCATAAAGGGACCATTTGACACACAGAACACCCAGTGCTGTCAACATATCTGAAAACTATGAATTTAATCATTTATGTACTACATGAATCTCATCCCGATGTTAAATACATAAATGCAAGATGTCTACATAGCCTTCCATAACACTGTATCCACTAGTTGTTTTTGTGTTCCAGATGTTAACTCAGATTATTCATGTGATCATAAAGGGACCATTTGACACATAGAACAGCCAGTGCTGTCAACACATTTGAAAACTATGAATTTAATAATTTATGTACTACATGAATCTCATCCCGATGTTAAAAGGAATTTAAACAACTTTTTATTATCTGTGTATACAGTTAATCTCAGGACATTTAGTCAGTCAGAGTGTAAACTGCTTATTTTGAAATGTATCAGTTGCATGTCTTCCCTTATTCACATCTTCTCTTCTTTACCATGCTGCACCATCCGCATACTTCGGCTTACATTATGTATGTATCTAATCTAGTATGACTTATGCATATTCCATCACAGCAATATCAAACGTAACATCTATGGCATGGCCTTGGTTATCAAAATATACTGCTGACCAAGCTGACAGGAAAAATAGCAAAACATCATCAAAAATGTCAGCTTCTGTGTGCATATTCTGTATTATGCAAGACGATACTTAAGTGGAGAACATTTAGAAGATTGTCTCTCTCCGTTGCCTGTGGCAGGATTGCCTCCTGGTGGTGTTTTAGTGCAATTGTAGTAGCTGCAATATTTTCTACTGTATGGTCTTCTGTGTTACCCATCGGGACGTGCACAGGTACAGGCTTATGTTGCCCTGGGCAACAGCCCGTTTGCCCTTACTGGCTGAATTTATTTAGAACCTAAATAAACTATGTTTTTATTTTTTTATTTTACTTTTGCTGTTGTGGAAGTTCATCATTAGTAAAGTTGAGTTAGTGGCGCTGTGGAGGAGGGTCTGGCTAGTCCACACAGCATTTCGGGATGGGAGACAAACGTGCTCTGGTTTTTTGCCATTTTTTTAAACCAATCATAATCGTCATGGGCTGTGCCAAGCTCCGCACGGAGCTGCTGCAAAATAGCCTCAGGAAGGAACTTGTTTTGGTGCAACTCAGCTTGGACAGATAGTCTAGCTAGCTGTCTGGATTTACCCTGCAGAGATCTGAGGAGCAGCTAACCATAGTCCTCAGAAATCCACCGGAATTTAAAATTCAAACACAAAGAAAATGGAAGGAAATGGACATTGACAAAAAGACATGCATCCGGCAGAATTTCCTGCTGCACCGGAGCAATCCCGGAAGTAGAACGTAGTAGAAATACTCTTCGTCCTAAAAGAAGACTGAGGCATTTTAATGAGTTCAGGCACAGGCTTTTCACAATAAGTGAATCCTTTGTGAAACAGAAAAACAAAACAGCAAAAATAGGATTAGAACTCTCAACCATTAGACTACAGAACAGCATCTCTTACATCTGAGCTATCAGGGTGACAAAAACCTATCTCAATATTTCAATTATGGTTAAACTTCACAAAGTCGGTCGACATCTGTGAATCAGCTTTCAAGTTATTTAATGGAGAGATAAATGTATTACACTATATTAAAAGGTATTTATTGGTTATCACTTATGTCTTGGAAAGTGTTAAAGGGTTTTTTGAAGGATTATTGATACAATTAAGATGTTTTTAATGGATTATCTGCATATTTAAGAGGTTTAAGGGGCAACAGACGGAAAAGACAAACTTTGTTTCTCTGCAGGTTGATGAAAGTGGTGTTTCTTCTTTTGCAGCCCGGGCGATGGTCCAGTGGAGAATGATGCTGACTGACACCCAGGAGATGTGGGTTTAAATCCCCCCTAAAATAAGCTGCAAGTGTTTGTGATGGATGGATGTGGTTTTCTATGTAGATTTCTACTTGTGAATTTCCACCATTGATTTCAACTTCCAACATCGATTTCAATGTGCAAATTTTAAATTTTGTAACGACACTCTGTGTCATGTGACCTTTAACACAGAAAGAGAGATGATTAACATTCCCAGAGGTCGTTTGTGCAATCACGAGCTAAATTTACGTTTATAGTGGCGCTGCCCTCTAGTGGCCGTAGTAGTTATGACGGGAGCAAACCAGGAAGTGACGAACTGGCTGCAGGTAGGTGTTAGATTGGTCGTGCGTTCATGGACATCGGAAAAACGTTTTTCCGAGTGAAAACGTCACCATTCACGTAACTTCGTGTGGGAATCAGAGGTGGGAAACTCATTTTGATAACTGAGTTCCCCAGTTGGTGACGCGTTGTTGACAACTGACGTTTGATGTAGGCGACTTTGGTTCACTGAACATATTTCAATGATAATAAACTGTTTATTGTGGACAAATGCCTCTGCCAAGAAACATACACAGACATAATATGTTATAAATTATTCTTAAATATGCCTATGTATAAAAAATCAACACATTATCCGTGTCTTTTCCCGTTGTCCTGCAGATAACACAAAAAAACACCTGGCGATGTGCTGTTTGGATGCTTGCATAAGAAAACAGCAGAGAATCTTTTGTTATTGTGGCCTCCATGTTTTCACATACCTGATGCTCTCGGCTACGGCCAACCGTTGGTGGCAGTCATGCAAAAAGTTGTTATGCCAAACGGCAATATAACAGAAGAAAAAGAACACGCATCCCGACCATGTGAACGCTGGCAGTCGGAAAAACAACATAACCATGGGGGCGGTGCCTGTTATTCCGAGGTGGCATGAACGCAGCATTGATCCACCAAACGTGTCGACGTCACAGGACGTGCCTCGTGGCCCGCCTAACTGTGCGTTCATGGACATCGGAAAAACATTTTTCCGAGTGAAAATGTCACCATTCACGTCACTTCCTGTGGGAAACTAGGGCTGAATTTTTCTAACCGAGTTTCCCAGTTGGTGACGCGTTGTTGAAAACTGACGTTTGATGTAGGCGATTTTGGGTCACTGAACATTTATTCCGAGGTGGCATGAACGCGCCATTATTCTGCCTCTGATTGGCTTACCAATGGTTTTTGAAAGTTTGATCAAAACATTGCAGTTTCAACACATACAATACTTGCATTAAAATTAGACCCCATAAATGAACCTTTTATGATCTATCCTTAATCTTTTATGATTTATCCTTAAAGCAGATCAATGTCTTTTCAAACAGCCAGCCAATCTATAACAAACACTCTCAACCTTGAAGGATAAGTAACAAGTTGACCACTGGAGGGCACTCACATCCAGCTGCATATCAACCCAGACTGAGTGGAAGTATTTATCATGAAGGGCTTGCTGGTGACATTTCCTGTCAGCAGGCGTCTTCACCACCTCATCCTAACATTTAATTACTTCTAGTGAAACCGTGGGATGACATATCAGGCAGAATAAGGAGTAAAGGTTTCTGAGACCTCTGACTAATATTAGCTTTAGTGACAGAATTATCCCGTCAGCTAACTCAGGGTCTGCCAGCAGCAGGACAGTGGGAGTGAACGGGGAAAAGATAATGCAATGCTTTAAATCCTTTTTGTTTTATTGTTGCACATGGTTGTGATTTAAAACCTGTTTTATACATATTATGTATAAAACTCATGGGCATGCACATGGAAAACGTGCACAATGTTGGAAATTACAGTAATGGTATAATTTTATGAAAAAAAAATGCTTTAGTACTTATTTGTTAACATATTCACAATTACAAAACATTGTCAGGGTATAAAGGGAAAGCAACTCATAAAGCATGTCAACATAACCCAGATAAACTTGCCTGACAATGAGCAAAAGTAAGCACAAGTTGAGACAGGTTTATCATGAAGAGTGCTATTTTTTGTACCTGCCAAGTAAATGTTTATAGCCCAGAAAAAGGTAAATCACTCCATATACATTCACATAAATAAATCATAACTAATTTGAACATTTTTACATTTTATTTATTGTTTCTCTAGTTGCTGAGAAGTTGAAGAATATTTTTTGCAGCATACATCCACCCTCACAATTTTATGAAACGGCTGTAATCAATAAATTTGTTTTGAAAGTAATTACCGGTGTTGGACAAATACAAATGAAAGTACGGTAAATTAAACAGGAAATACATTTTCTGACTGCTGCCTTTTGAAAGAATTCTGCCTGTGTGTGTGAGTGTGTGTGTGTGTGTGTGCATGTGTGTGCTGTGTAGTAGATCAAACGGTAGTAAAGGGATTGGGTGTCGTGTCTTATCGCAGACGTGTCTGTCAAAGCTGGTGGGAGGGATTAGCATGGCCGACACAGGCAGGTGGAGACAAAATGCAATCTAGAGGGGACAGAGTGAGAGAGAGGCAGGTGGGATCATACAGATGCACACAGAGACAGACAGACAGACACACACTCATTCACACAGACAGGTGGGTCACTGTGACAGTCACAGAATTGTAAAAGAGCTGCCTCTTCTCTCTTCTGCAGCTGCGTGACCATGGAGTTGCTGATAACACACACACACACACACACACACACACACACACACACACTGACCAGATATTCACATATTTTCCCATCCATGACAAAGCAGGATTGTTAACCCCATTGAAAGGGGCAGTTCATATTTCATAAAGAGTTGTCCTCTAATTGAGAAATATGCAACTAGTCTGTATAGTTCTTTCAAGCTGCTTACACTAACATACATTAAGAATGAAGCTGTGAAGCTGGGTTGTATGACTAAGATTCAAATCATCTGCCATTAAAATGTCACATTAAAGTACACAGTGGTGGAAAGGAAGTAGTGTAGTTAGGTACAATTGTTAATTCTTTTTACTCTACTACACTTAACTGGGAATTTTTTATTTTGATTTAATTTGCAGATTTTATGGATGAAACATATGATGAAGAGATTAAACTATCAGACAATGTATGAAGTAGTTTCAATTAGCTTCACCTCCACCAGCTACAACATTAATTAATTCTGTATCAATGGCATCAACCCAAATATATACTATACACAACAATATTACATTTTATGATATACTTCTGTACATTTACTTAATTCAAATTTTGAATCCAAGACATATTCGAATGGATTGTTTTCATTAGTTTCTTTTACTACTTAAGTAATGATCTAAAAGCCTTCTATAACAGTTTTATGGATAATCTTTTTAATTGTCATATTCTGCAGCAGCAAGAGCTCTGCTGGGGACTGGCTCTGCTTTGAGAAGACGACAAATGCAAGCTGACAAGTAATGACAAGCTGATAAAAAATAATAATAAGAAGCATCTATGACCACACAAAATGTTCAGGTTTGTGTTTTAGTACACAGCCAGATATAACAACTAGTCAACTGAAACAAATTATGGACACCAGCTTTGAAGCAGGAGCTGACAAAGCTGATCTGGCCACCCTGTTTAGGCACATGTAACAACACAAAAGCAGCATCTGGTGTTAAACAACCCCACCTGCTCTATTCTATTGAATAATGTAACAAAAGACAAAAACAGCGATATCAAAACTGGCCTTTAATGCTGGACCAATTCAATCAAACACAGCTAGGTGATCAAAGGCTCTGATCTCTCTCTGTGTCACACACACATACACACATACACACACACACACACACACACACACACACACACACACACACACACACACACACACACACACACACACACACACACACACACACACACACACACACACACACACACACACACACACAGTTACGGGTGGATGTAGGTCTTTCCTCTCACATGAAACCAGTCTGAAGTTCTATCCTGTTCTGTTGTGCCTCACTGTTATAATTAGAACAAGGGGACGATAAGCATTCATATGCTTTGATGCTCTTATCTGGAGCGGCCAAAAGGCAGATGGGGACACACTCAGACATAGGCTCCATCTCTCATTCATGCCCGCATAAACACACACACACACACACACACACACACACACACACACACACACACACACACACACACACACACACTGGTAATGATTTATCATCACGTGAGGACCAGGAAGGAACATATTCACACACACACACACACACACACACACACACACACACACACACACACACACACACACACACACACACACACACACACACACACACACACACACACACAATCAAACAGACATGCTCATCTGGAAATAATTATTACTTTAGAATTCAACAATACTGTACAGTGTTGAGGTGACTATAAGTTCTGATACGATTAGATTGAACTATTAGCTTATCTATTACTCATTACAGAATTCCAAATAAGCCTATACAACATATTGTGCATTTATACATTTACTGTATGTAAGATCTAGACATACTCTCTCGTTGGTGTACAGTATGGAGTTCTCATTCACTGAGTTCAGTTTAGTGTTTTCAGAAAGTCAAATCAAATTGTAGATGATGATCCAAACATTCAAGGTAAATTGATGGGAAATGAGTCTTAAATGATGTACAGTTCTGTGTCTCCTTCAGCACTTCATACATGTTAGAAAAACTTAACGTAAAAATTTAAAGGACAGTTTTGGAGTAAAACTATTATTTGTGCACATGCTATTTTAAGCTTGTGGTTTCATAAAATGCAGATTTTGTGAAACATGAAGGTACACATTAGGTGACACTACTTTTCATGTCCACCAGGCTGCACCCTTGTCTGGCGGTTAAGGAATATTTTTTTTAGCAGGATAATCAGCCTTGTGTGTGTGTGTGTGTGTGTGTGAACCTTTTTACTGAAGTGTGTGCATGATGTGTGTGTTCATTCATAGACAGGGTTGATCCTCAGTGCCAAATCCTTGCTAGACAAAACCCACACTTCATCAAAGTGCCCAAGTATTGTAGATAGTACCATGACAGACACACAACCACACTCCCTTAGTTTTGCTCACACATACACTCATACACACACTCTCTCTGCTTGCCATCAAACCCTGCCTTTGATGACACAGTTTAAATTCTAATGTTTCTGGTAGGGCACCTAATGATTTATTTAGAAATCTTTAAATATATATATATATATTGTTCTGGTATGATCCATCCAAAATATTGTATAGTAAATTGTGTGTACCTGTCCTGAAGTGCTATGCCATTAGATTAACATTGTGAGATGGGTACTTCTTGAATACCGGTGACCAGTGTCCATCCGTGCTGTCTTTGTGCTTTAGGTAAATTAGACCCAAAACAAGATAAACCTCTTTCAGCCCACACCCTAATTTCACTTTGGCTGAAAATAGTACATATGTAAGGGTTCACACGTAGGTCCAAGTTCAATCTGTTTCACAGTTGGGAAGCAATGGAGTGCTGTTTACCCAGTAGGGAGATTCCTGCTCCATAGGACCAGAGTGTTGAGGCTTTGATGCTCAATAGGAGCTACTGACAGGGAGCAGGAGAAGGACGGAGAGAGTTGGAAAGAGACAGAAATTGAAATTACGATGACCTTCATAGAGTAACCTTGGATTGCTCCTCTTGGAAGGTTCACAAAATATGGCTAGCAGATGTTTTACGTTTTTGTCCGTGGGCTTATCATGCCCACAGGGCAGAGGCGCCGTGATCTGTCCTGGTTTTCTGTGGATTTGTGTGTAGATTCAGCATTCTGTTTATTTAAGGAAATCTCATTCATTTGGATTGCACTGTATTTCAAACAGTCCTTAAGAGCTCACCACACAAAGTAACATGTTTGCGAAGTTGCAGGTGCGAGTCCAACTCACAAACTATAAAACCAATAGCTCTTCCATTGTAAACTGTGAAGACAAAGAAAATACTCTATTGTAATATCCATTTTAACTTCAACAAAACTCAACTACCCTGTGAGCTGCAATACAAATAGACCCTTTTCAGCCCCCCTCTAGCCTCTGGCTGTTGTATTTTCTCTGAGCCAGAGATCAGGGAGAGCTCCCCAGTCCTGCGGCTGCCGGCCAGCTGGCTGATACATTTCTATCAACTGGTGGCTATCTGACTTCCCCTCCCTCCCACATCCCCCCCCCCCTTTTTTTCTCTCCATTCCACCGTTACATCAACACAAAAACACACTCTGACTTGTAGTGGAAGAATAAAAAATAAAGGGTAATTACTCAAGTAAAGTACCTGAGTATCAGGTAAGTACAGTGCTTGAGTAAATGTATTTGGTTTTTCCCCCACCACTATACAGTGCAGGTCTGTCACTAAGACTTGTGTTAGTTTTAATATAGGGCTTTGTACATGGGAGGTAAGACCTGTAAATGTCATAATTTTGTAAAAAGGCTGTTCCTCTATCCAGATGTTTGCTATTATCATTGTCTCACCCAACAGCAGAGGGCAGCATTGCATCCCATATTTCCCTGATTCTCCCCCTTTGTGTCTTTCTATTTCTCCCGCTCTTAAAGCTGGAACACATGACATCAACCCCTACATTCTCCCATGTGAATAACCAGAGTCCTCACCCAGGGGTAAGGAGTCATCCAAGGAAAACAAACCAAAGCAACCAAAAGGCTCTATTACTGGAATGTGGGTTTGTTACACCCACAGTGATCTACCATCTCTTCAACAGGTGCTGAAAATATGTGGAGAAAAGTTTTCATTAGTTTGATTGTACTGTAATAAAGTTTTCAATGTAGCTTTATGGTTGTTGTTTTTTAAATTGGCTGTCACCACAAATATTAACATGGGAAGGAAATATTGAACACTCAAATAGGAAAATTTACACAAGAATCTCAGCTCGTAAAGCTCCTGTGTGGTCAAGTATTTGGCCTACTTAAATGTCCCTTTTCAACGTCCTTTTTTTTTAAATAGAGAAGGCCCCAACACCAGCATACATTTTAGCATTATTAGTTACTCATACCACAATTCAAAGACATCACAAATGTGTGACCAAATTACATCTAAAACATGCTACATTCACTAAACTACAGCTCAAATAATTTGCTCCAGTCAAGTTTGATACGCTGTTTTTGTACAGTAGCATCACATATCACACGGAAGGCAGCAACACAGCATAGCTTAGCAGACAGATCACACGGCTACTGCTAATGTGGATCCTGTTATTGCAAGGGCACCCAGAGGAGCATTTTATCCCCACAGAGGGCCTCCCTCACTGGGCTGCTATCGTCCCACATCAGCCCTGGGCTCCTTGATGTGGTTTGGGAGGACATGACGGGGCCGAGCGGGGCCCAAAGTGATCAGTCGCGCAGTAACATCTGAAACCCATTTCCCCACAATTAAAGAGAGAGAGAAACTATCAGGACCAAACATCGCCCGTTTCCACGGCATCGAGTCAAACATTTGCATGTGTGTGTGTGTGTGTGTGTGTGTGTGTGTGTGAGCTGTACCTCCTCGCCACAATCACTCACAGACACATCACACACTTCTTTCCCACCCTAAACAGTGACAGAGCATTTCCAAATGTGTTTAGTTACAAAGAAAACCTTTGCAACCAAAAATGAGATATTAAGACTAATGCAGATAGACAAATAAATAAATAAATAAATGGGGAGAACATAAAGCAAGAGGAGATGACAGATGATAAAGTGTCAGAAGGTTCCAGCAGATGTTGTCAGGCTAGTTTTCTCTTTTCACCTGTGCGGCTACCGTCACATACAAAGTTTTGGCACAACAGAGAGAAAGATTACAGTTAAACGGTGCCCTGTCTGAGATTCCTCTCCACCATGTGTGTGTGTGCGTGTCCGTGTGTACATTAGCAGGCTATGCGTGTTGAGTTGCTCCGTCTGGATGCTCGTCGGACATCAAACACAATAAAGCAGCGAGTGGAATGGAGCTGATTGCTATCTCCAAATGTAATCAAACCAATTCAACCCACTAAAACATACTCTCTCTCTGCTCTCAAACACACACGCATGCACGCACGCACACACGCACACACACCCTTTCCTACTCCAAACCCAGAGTAAAGGCCGCACTATTCCACTCCTTTCTCAGTGCCTCCTCCCTGGTTCAGATCATTGGTCATGATGTGCTCGCCATGTCCTTGGCCCAGGATGTACGGCACAGTCACAGAGTGCTGCTCTTTGCTGTGGTATCAGTGGTCGGCCATTTTACAAACATCCTTCAAGAGAACCTGTCAGTGAAGTTCCTATCCAGTCGAGCCAAGAACTGCAGCTTCCCATGACCCTCAGCTTTCATGGGTAAGGTTAACCTACAGTGAACCCAAAGATGACCTTTTGGAACAACTCAAGGTTTTTTGATCAGTTTGTCTGTTATGAACGAAGCATGAATATGATAATATCAGACCATGTAAAAGGCTACTTATCATGCTCTTTGGGTTTTTTGAGGTTAAGTTGCACTCTTCTCTGATCGCCTGGCTTGGTGGCTCTCCATAATGACTCTGGTTCTCTGCGAGTGTGTGTGTGGGTAAGAGAGATGGATAGAGAAATTGAGTGACACAAGGAGAAAGAGATTGTATGTGCAAAACAGAGATGAGCTGCGGCATAACTACTTGATTAGTGAAACGTGGATGATACCTGACATCAAGTATGGACTAAAATGTCATTTTCTTGTTGAGAGAAAAGCTGCCAAAGATCATTTCTGGTTCATAGACCTCGGGTCTCGGATGTTATAGGTTTGGATGACAGTTTCAGGGTTTTTCTTGTCAGCTTACTGTATATGAAAATATCTGGGGGAACATCAGACCTTGTCAAATCTCCTTCAGCTCTCTGATCCTGTTTGAATTAGCAAGTATGACTGATCTTGCCGTGTGCCAGTGTGAGAATGTGTGTCTGTGCATGCCTCTTCTTGGATAAGTAATGTTTTGTGGGCTCTCACATACTGTAGTAGTAAACTATTCTAGACAGAACAATCTGTTTAAGCACACAGCAGCAGCTGAACCAGAAATGTGAAGAGGTTAAGAGGACAGAGAGAAAGACTGACAGAGAAGAAAGTGAAGACAGAGACGCAGAGATAAGTCTAGAGGGAGACAGAGACAAACCAGAGATGAAGAAGCAGAGACAAGTTAGAGAGCACTGAGATAAAACCTTGAGAGTGAGAGAGAAGGTGCAGTCCGAGAGACAAAAGTCAAACAAGAGACCGAGCCAAATCATCATTGTTTGATTCCTTGCTAAGACAAGCACGTTCTAAGTATCCAGGAGTGAGCGGTACTTTTACTGGCCTTCTCTGAAAACACCATCACAGGGAGAGGCATTCCTTGACCTTTCACCTTTTGTAACTTGGCAACAACCAGCTCATGTCCCATTTGCCAATTTATGGCTGGGGAAAAAATCAAAGAGAAACCCAAACTAATCTGTTATGGGTTTGGACTATGAGGTTTGCTTAAACTGTTCAATGTATACAGGTCGGACATTTTGGGGATAATTAAGATATAGGCCTATATACCATAACCAGGAATACTGCATAACGGATTGGCACACCCACACATTTATGCGCTCTTGCAAACAGTCTTTATGCTAACTGAGTTGGCTGCAGCTTCATATTTGTCAAACAAACACCATAGTGGTGTCGATCTTATCATCTAACTCTTTAAAAAAAAAGATTGTCCAAAAATGTATTGATAGTAGTGATACAGTATTGATAACACAAGAAATGCCACTTACCACAAACTTAGCTTTGATTAGTAGGTCAAATACAGAGGTAGTAAGATGTATAAATAAATATTTTTTATCAACCTGGATCATATAGGCCTACGAATTATTAACTTGCAGAAAGAATAATTTTCTTCGATTATGGAATTCTATGGTGTTAAAATTAGCAGAGGTCCCCTTTTACAAAGTCATATGACACGGATTTACCTGGCCAGAGCAGAGAACTGCCGAGAGCAGAACAGAAAAACAAGACAGAGCAGTAAAGGGGGGAGAAGATCCTCTGAGGGCAGCAGCTCTGGTTTCATCCAACAACCGAGGAGGGCAGCCGCCCAGGCAAAAAAAAAAAAAAAAAAACCCTGCTGGTTTGGCAGGTTATTAAGGGGGCGTGGAAAAAAGAATAAAAAAAAAAATGGGGGGGGGGGCCCCAAATTTGCCAACCCACACCCACCCCCCCTCCCCCTTCCACAAACACACGTATGGAGACACATACACACACACCAATGTGCAGACGATTTGCAAAATATAGGCTACAATACAGTATATATACCCTTATTTTTACTGTGTACAGACGCACGCACGCACACACACACACACACACACACACACGCACTACGCATGCATGCACGCACACACACACACACACACACACACACACACCCACACACACACACACACACACACACACACACACACACACACACACACACACACACTTGTTATAACATTTGGACTGTCAGTATTTA
Organism: Perca fluviatilis; assembly: GCF_010015445.1. Lineage (NCBI taxonomy): Eukaryota > Metazoa > Chordata > Actinopteri > Perciformes > Percidae > Perca > Perca fluviatilis. The sequence continues at coordinate 9,987,330 of NC_053123.1, forward strand.
ATGAGCTGTAAAAACTTCCAGGGTTATTATCCACACATACTGAGGAGTGGATTAAATATAATTACTGCTAAAACATCTTCATCTAGAGATTATCTCCGTGATGTACATTAAAAAAAAAGTCAGGCTTAGATTTACTTAGTCTAAGCCTCCTGACTTAATCCTTCCTGTGTTACTGATCATAACACAGGAAGGACAATCACATGTCCTCATTTTCTTCTGTATGTAAGGTCTTATATGACCATTTACAGCTCAAACTCCTTGCAATGTTTAAGTTGGCTCTGTCTTTCCTGTGTAAGTTGAGGATATTCTTCAACAGCTGAATGAATACTGTGGTCAGTAACCATAAAAAACAAGACATTCTCCATCTTCCACAAATTGTTTTCGGCTTTGCACTCTGTAAATCTCCATATTCAGACATTGACAAAACAAAAGGCAAAATTTTTGGCTGGTGTGTCTCGATCAAAACCACCATCACAAACCACTTATTGAATAGAATAATTGGATGATTGAATTTGACTGTTTTGTGTGGGGACCCTTACATGCACACATAACCGCCAATGAAACTGAATGTTTGAATGTGGCAGTATAATTAAATGTTTCTTATTTAACATATGGTTAAACTGAACTTCAAAGTCCAAAATTCCGACTGACTTCACTCATACTTGATCAATGCCTAACAGGGCCCAAGACACATCTTGTTTTATTTATTGCATAAATGTAGCTGTTCACTTTTTTTTTTTTTTTTGTTGCTGTGAACATTTCATCGTGGTATGGCTGCATTTAAGCTCTGGTATCTTCAACCTAGTGATCGACTTGGTTTATTAAAGTAAAGATTGATGCTTCCTTTGTGAAGCTTTCCTTACTGTAAGTAGGTGGCAGGCTTTTACACAGCAGGGGTGTCCCTTAGTGTCATCCATCATTTCCTCATGAAAAACACAGGGGCTCGGGGTCAGCACGAGTCTGGCCTTGACAATTGGAAACCTCATATGAGGGAAAAAAAATAGGAACTTTGTGCAATACATGTTTTTAAGATGTAAAAATAAAAAAGTCAGGAATTGTAAATAGGTATCGAAGAATAACTCTATATTATTTTTGATACTGTGTATCATGATTTTGGGGTATACTTTTCAAGGTTTATTTTAAGGGTTTATTTTACAGACAAGCCTGTACAATTTATTCCCACTGCAAGACTGGTGTCTTCATTGGCCTCAACAACAACCACGTAGCCTCAATACATTTTGGCCTATGAAAATTATTGCTTGAAAATATGGAAGTAACATATTACATTGTAAATATGTTTCCCTTTTGCTCAGTGGTTTGAAACCATTTGGAGAAACCATTTGGATACTGTAACATGCAATACATATATGCACATATATCTGTTTTTTATTACAACATGTACCCCTATATTTTCTGTATATGTTCTAGGTTTTGATTTTTCATTAAAATACTGTAAGGTATACATACATAATTATGCTGGAGTTATACAGGAGAGAACACACACACACACACACACACACACACACACACACACACACACACACACGATGGGAAATCTTTACAAGATAGAATAAATCATCAACCTTAGGTATTTTTTGCTTAGTACAGGCTGTGTCATGCTTTTCACCATGACTTTAATGTGAATTGCTTGTGTCTCAGCATTGCTACCAGGGCAACTAGACATGTTTGAGATAAAGGGAACAGAATGGGGGAAATAGGAAGGGGGGAACAGGACTTTGTCTAACACCCAACATTCATTCCATTTTCCAGTGGCATTAACTGTGGCTACATCAGCTAAATCCCGGAGTGTGTGGAGACCACATGTCCGTAACATTCAGCTATTTTTCATGAAGCAATAAAAATGCTCCATTGTGTTTTACAACATTGCACTCCATTTTATATTCATTTTCCCTCTGGTGGGATGCATAACACTGGCATCACTTACAGAGACAGCCATTTCTGGCATCAACAACTTTTTCAAAAATGTCAAGCTAAAACATACAGATTTTTGTGTAATCGCAGTTTCACTGCTGCCACACTGGTCACTCTGGGCACTGGGACCAGCTTCAATGCAAAAATGCTCAGCATCCTATGGTTGTGGTCCATGATCTTTTTGATCTTTGATCTTAACTAAGGTTACCCAATCGGGGGTAATCAGTCTTTCGGATTGAATGGTCTTTGCCTGGGCATGTCTTGGCCTGTCTCTGTCCTCAACACTGATCTGTAATTCTTCTGAATGAACTGTAGAGGGAGCAGTTCCCTATGCTCTTGCACTGTCTCTTCTTTCTACCACAGCTGGCTCTAACACCTGCTCTCCAGATGTCTTCTTCTGCAAGAGGAGAAAATGAGCTTGACTTTCAAACTTTGTGGTACTCTTTTTAGTCAGTCTTTCTCTCTCTCTCTCTCTCTCTCTCTCTCTCTCTCTCTCTCTCTATCCTTTTCTTACTAACCTTAAAGAAACGTTCTCACAAAGGCAACCTTCTTCATGAACTCTCCTCACCTTACTAATCTCACCTCTCACTTTCTGTCTTTTGGCCCTTCTTTTCCATGCCGTGGTTGTTTACACAAGTCTTTATTGTACCCAAGCTGCTGGAGGCGAAGGTAAAGTGAAGGAACTGAAACCTCACCTGCTGACAGAACGTAAGACACAAGGGAACCTCTTCACATCACTCCATTACGACACTCCCTCCCATATGCCTTCTCCACGCTCAATATAGCCCCTTGAACCAATAATGATGAGGTATTTGTTTTTAAAGTGCTCATATTATGCTTTTGGGCTTTTCCCCTTTCCTTTATTGTGCTATATATCTTTTTTTTCATCTTCTAGGTTTACAAAGTGAAAAAAGCCCAAAGTCCACCCCAAAGGGACTTACCATCTCCAACAGAAAACACTGTTCACAAACTGCTCCAAACAGCTCTATTGTAGTCCAGCCTTTACTTCCGTGATGAACGTGCGTCACTTTGTAACACACGTTATAATGCTCGCCTAGCTGCTAGCGTGGCACGCCCTCATACTCATACGCTTCTGACTGGCTAGTAGTCCTTACCTAGCTACTGCACATGTGCAACTCCCAACAAAGATGGTACAGAAGTGTGATGCCTCACTCTGTAGCTAAAACGGAGAGCTCAACACACTGCAGCAACGTGCAGTACAACAAAAATATGGTGTTTTTTGAAAATTAAACTATGTAACCCTATTCTGATATAACCTCTAAATACAATTATGAACCTGAAAATGAGCATAATATGAGCACTTTAATGCCTCTTTCATTTTACTGTGGCTAAATTGTGTAATTAGTACATTTTTCTTTCTTTGGGATGAAAAGGAGGGAGTTGCCACGCGCATGTTTTATGAGTCACATAATGATTCAGAGAGAAAATTAGTCTTAACTTGAACAATGGATAAAGTGCTACATGTGGGTTTCTGTCAAGCCGGTGAAAGGTAACAATGAAATGTAACAGTTGTAGTCAGTGAAGTGTCCTGTGATGCTAGGTTGCTGGAGTGTAAATCCTTTGCCCTCGATGCAATTATCCTGTGTGTTTGTAGTAAATCTGCACCATGCATATGGCCCTGCCTTTGAAGAATCAGCTACTAATCCTGTAACCCTGTCAGAGAAAGAGAGGGAGGGAAGAGAGAGAGAGAAGCAAGGCAAAGAGAGGGAGAGATGCCTACACAAGGGACAAGAAAGCACTCACTTGTAGCTGATGGAAAGTTCTGCAAAGATTTCTGTTCCAACCTTTTAGAAAAATGCATTCTTATATTTGAACAGTTGGGAAGCATAACAGGAAAAAATAAATAAAAGTAAGCGACTGAGAAGTATAACAGATGATGTGTTGACTATTTGGATTAGCATATTCTTTGATATTAAACACAAATAATGGAGTGCAATATTATATTTACATTTTTTATTTACACCACCACAAAATGGCACGCAAATAAAGGATAGCAGAAATGGTCAAAGGGGAAGGCCAGGTCTTTAATATTTGTCAGGAGAGGGAAGCCACAGGGAGGGTGTTTCCCTCTGGCCCAGGGACCGGGGCTGTGGTGGCCGCTGCCTGCCTGGCCTGCCGGGGCCGCCTGTTAGATCCCGGGAGCCCGAGATCCCTGGAAAAGCTGAACTCCATTTGCCTGGGTTGGTTGACTTCTGGAAGCAGAACAGTCAAGTCAGCAGCGGATTGGCCCCGATTCTGTGCAGCTGCTCAGAGAGCGAACACCACGAGAACCGCTCAAGGAACCACTCGGGGAACCGCCACGGAACCGCGTGGAGAACCTCGACATGTGTCATAGCCACAATTTACAGAGTTGTGTGTTATGAAACAGATATATGATATCACAACACTTGACAAAGTTATTTTGGAAAAGGTATATAAGTCCTACCAACTACGAGCTTGGCTGCAGCAATGTGGATTTTCTCATTAAAGTGTGCTCTCTGCTTTTGTTCACATGTAGTTGCAATAATTTTAATTTATTTTCTGTACATCAAACTGTCATGCCTTGAGCTCTTACCAAACAGTGCAGAAACATGTATACTCACACATGCATGCTTTGTGCAAGCCTACCACACTGTACTTTGCAGTGAATTAGCATAAACAGGGATGCCATAACTATTGCTCGCTAAAGAGCTAGGACATAATTATCTTTTACTAAGTTACATTTTGAATGTGACTGTTGCTTGGTTTCCATCCACCATGGATGGCTAATACTCCTTAGTATCAGTCAGTCTAACTGGTCTGTGGTAATGCAGCATATCTTTACTATACGGAGATGACAGCTGTTATGTAGATCTTTGCCCCCAAACAGTAAATCTCCATTATTTATTAAACTTTCCTCTCTATATATGTGGTTTGTGGGTGTTTTTGTATGTAAACACAGTTACAAGTGTTGTATGTGTGTTGTCTTCTGCTCATTCATGTTACAAAAAGCTCACAAAGCCGAGTGTTTGCATACATAATTTGCAGAGTCAAACCTTCTAAAACTTTAATGAAAAAGGAAACAAGGGTTTAAGGGACAAAAAGCATTCACCCAGGGATTATAAAGTGGGATGGCATACCCACCTCTGCCACAATGAACACAAGCTGGATTTGAGTCATGCTGTTGCTACATGGGAAAACATAACACAACTAAACAAAATGCAAAACAATGGAATAAATAAAAAATGATTACTAACTGAAATCACATCAGTAATGTTGTAAGACATAACTGTGCTGATTTCTTACAGGACCCAGACACACTTTTGGTACGTTTGGTAAGAGAGACAAAGAGGTCCCTATGTCTGTGAAATTGTACCACCACATATAGCAATTTAGATGTTATGCATCTAATGTCGATTTAAACACTTTCTGTTGGTTGTAGACCAACAGTGCAGAAGCAGTGAAATGTAGCATATAAAAAGTGACATTCTTATGATAGAAAAACATGAGGGAAAAAAAAATGAACACAGAAGGTGAAAAACCATATGCATACAGTGAAAGAGAGATATATTTTCAGAAAGATTGATAGTGATGGCGGTGTACCATTGGGGGTTAGCAAGGCAGCTGTTCCTAGTATCAGGAGCAAATATTCCCAGGCCATCGTCATGACACACAAATACATAATGATCAGTATGGCCACATCGGCCCATCCACAATCATACTGTACACACACACATGTACAGAAATGCACTTACACACTCGTGAACACACACCACACACACACACACACACACACACACACACACACACACACACACACACACACACACACACACACACACACACACACAAAGAAGATTCCCAGACATTCTTCTTGGTGATGCGTGGAGCCTCATGCCCCCATCACTATGTGTTGAAGTAGCGCTGAGTCAACCACATCAGGGTCTTTTGCCCCACCCTGCTCACCCACAGCATCCAACACACACAAACACATGCAAGCACAAACACACACACGCCTGTGAGCCTTTTGTAACGTAAATGTAACACGAATGAACACTAATATACAAGTATAACACAACACTTTTAACTGTGTACATGCGAAAACACTCACAAACCACATAAACACACACACAAACAGATGCATGCTCAGGCTGACCATAGACATATGGAACCATGCAGGGGTTCAAACCAATAATGTTTTTTTTCAACTAAGAAATGTTCCTGGTCGAATCTGGTTGATGTTACTGTGGTTTTGGTTGGTTTAAGAAATTTTTGGAAATCTAAAAAAAATGCCGTGGGAAAGGAATGCAGCTAGAATTTGAATCGTCATCAAAGACAAGCATTAAATACCATTGTTCAAATGTTTAATGAACGTTTTGTGCATTCTGCAGCTGTTTTTGCTTCTCCGTTGTAGTTCTGTTTCTTTTTCTTGACTCAGTGACAGAAGCGCTGCAATGCAGGACTCTCCAGATATAGCTTACTTTATACTTTTCCTCAATATATTAAAGGAATATGATGTTGCAGTTATTTTGTATTCAAGTATACGCTTGAAATGTTTTATTAATTGACACTTTTTTCAATTTGAAAATGTTTATTCTAATACTCCCTTGTACCTTTGACCAACATTTCTTTCAAACAAAGTCAAAGTTTTTATTTACTCTCTACGAGGGAGTACAAGCTCCATCATCCTCCTCTATGTCCCAGTAATTAGGCCTAATAATTTAAAATCTTTTTCTCTAGTCGATATAGAAGAGCAGTCTTATTCAATATCACATTTAGCTTCTGCAGACGTTTTAAGCCCCTCAAACTCAAAGCTCTGAAGCCTTGCATACACTTCAGATTCCCAGGCCCTGAACCCATTTAGTGAGTAATGGTGACCCTCTTTGACCCTGTAGAGGACCTGCAGGGGCCATACCTATTAGAGTGGTTATAAACTCTTTCTGGTATTCTTTCTGTCTGTAATTAAAGCAATAAATTACCTGCTGATGGTGGCAGGGTGTTAATGGTGGCTTTATTGAGCCAATGACATGCAGGTGTTGCCTTTGGGCAGATGTTGATGTCTTATGGACAATGATTTTCATACACATTATGAAATGACTTGATAAATAGTTTATCTTTAAATTAGTAGTATTATATTGAATGAAGTCCCACGTGGACTTAAGGAAGGAAATAAGCTATATGCATGAATGTACACATTTTATTTGTTGGTTTATTAAACTCTTTGAGACAAAATGATTATAGTTTTCTGATAACATTGCTTTATTTAGTATTGGCATTGTGATTATAATATTTCTACTTTACTACACAGTTTGTAGTCTGGGTCAACAAAAGAACATTTCCAGGATAAAGCCTGCCACGCACAGGATGTCCGCTCCGGTCCACTCTCTGTGTGTTGCCGGTCTCAAAATTCCTGCACTTCGGGAAACATCAACAACAACCTTCGAGCTAGCAAGTCACACGCTGAAAATGGCAAGAGATTTACAAAGAATATGTTAATGGATTTTACTATCACACACACATACACTCATGCTACACATGGCAATGCACTGGTAGGAGCAAATGACATTTAACCATGTATCCAGCAAAATGAAATAGCTCACATTACTGTTGTGTGAACAGTTAACTTCATTTAATATTTTATGTGGAGTTTCCTTCGTGGGGTGCAAATGTTCCACTAAAACAAATTCCTTCCCGAGACCATTTAAGCAGAGCCATCATGGCTGCGTCCAGAACTTAGCGGCACCTAAGACGATTGTGAAAACTACCCAGAGCGTTTTTTTCTTCTATCCCAGAATGTATGTGTGGTGTAGCCAGACCTTACTCCACAGCGCTGAGGAGATACAGTAGTTCTGGCAATGCGAGACAACACAGTGTGTAGTGCAGGAAAGATTGAAGAGAAAAAAGGGAAAAATAATGAGTTGAATTGAAACCCTCAACTACAGTACAATAACAAGTGATTATTAACTAATGCTTATGTTGATGATTGATTATAATATCTCCAAAATATTTCTTGACATTAAAACAAATCTTACATAAACACATAAAGCAGACATTCTTGATTCAAAACTGTATTATCTTTCTTTATGTAAAGCAATGATATATACAGTACATTGTCTAATTAGTATGTACGTTTGTGTTGTATATACAGGTAGTTGTTATTATTAATAAGTAATTATTACATGTTGCTGAATATATTTAGGTATCTGTCTGTGTTAGCTGGCAGCTCTCCAGGAACAAATCCAAACAGATGGGAGTTAAATGTCGGGCCAGTGCGGAGTGAAGTAACCGTTTGACTTAATGGAAATATTGACCAAGTTGTCAACGTCTCACCCCTCAGTCTGGACCTCTAGTCCGCTCGATAAAACCTTCCCATGATACCACATGTGCACACACACACACACACACACACACACACACACACACACACGCACACATGCACACACGCACACACGCACACACACACACGCACGCACGCACACACGCACACACACAATCACTTTTTCATCAGCGTCTCTGTCTTGTATGGTTGCTATAGCTATAAATGGCCCTGATTTCAACCGTAACCAAACCCTCGAAGAGCTCCAAGACCAAAGAAACATCATGATAATCAGTGACTGTATACTGTATTTCAGAGACAGCCAGCTTTGTTCTTCTTTCCAGTGCAGTGATTTAAAGTTAAAAATAACACGATAAAACGAGAAACGATGGAAATTGCGCTAGATGGCTGGCACATGGCTGGTATGTTTTACTCCAAGTTAGGTCAAAATTTGTTTTTCAATAGAAGACCTACATGAGATGTCATCCTTCTCTCAGGCACTGTTCAGACCTGGCATTACAGTAACATGTGTCTCTACATGCGTCTTGAGTGATCACTTGTGATCGGATCTCACTTCCCAGCTCTATATACAAATAAGCACACAGTGCTGTGCACACATGGCTAACAGCCTTCCACAGTAAGATTCTTGGAGTGCCTGTAGTATTATCCTACATATTTGTGAATACAGGTACATTTTATGAAGCTAAAACTATAAGGTTATTCTCGCCAGGGATCTCCGTGCCGACACTGTCACCTTTGCCAGGCAACGGAGGCACGCATATATAACTCTAGACTTTTCAAAATGTTCAGACATCGTGGACAAAGCCAGCGAAGCCTTACCATGAAACCCACCTGCTTTCTTGGCAAAACCTGTCCTGCTTAGCACTTAAAGTGATGGTTCGGAGTAATTTCACCCTAGGGTCCTGCACCATGATCTCGAGCCAAACACCCCCCCAGAAGCTTTTTTCACCTGGGTCGAACATTGGGAGCGTTAGCGTAGCGTAGCGTTATCAGCTGAATAGCTTAGCGCAGAGGCTAATGGATCCGAAGTGTCTCTTAACATTACCCCACTAATAATGCCCAAAATGATACCAAACGTCTACAGTAGTACAAATAGGTTATGCACTCATAAAACGATGGATTGTAAAATTTGTAAGTACACCAGAAGTTTACGTAAATAACACTTGCCTGCTGGCTTCTGCTCTCTGCTGCTGCTGCTGCTGTTACTACCGGGCAGTAAGAGTGCTTAGGGACATCTACAAATTACAACACCGAAAAGAGATGCAACAAAAATATTTATTAATTTAATGATTAAATAAGATAATGTCTCCAAACTTACCTCAATTATTACTTGTCTCCTGCTAGTTATACTACAGCACTTACTTTAAAAAATAAGTTAAATTAAAAAATATTTTTGTTGCATCTCTTTTCGGTGTTGTAATTTGTAGATGTCCCTAAGCACTTGTCTTACAGCAGCAACAACAACAGCAGAGAGCAGAAGCCAGCAGGCAAGTGTTATTTACATAACCTTCTGGTGTACTGACAAACTTTACAATCCATCGTTTTATGAGAGCATAACCTATATATACTAGTGTAGACCTTTGGTATCATTTCGGCAGCATTAGTGGGGAAATGTCAGACATTGCCGATCCCATTAGCCTCTAGTATTCAGCGGCTAACGCTACTCTAACGGCTAACTCCTCCAATGTTAGACCCAGGTGAAAAAACTTCGTAAAATGAACTAGGGTGAAATTACTCCGAACCATCACTTTAAGCACTAGGATTGGCCAGGCATCCATGCTTGTGCTAGGTACTGGAATCCGATTTGTTCAGGTCCTATCCCCTGACCAATGGGCTATCCTAAACCTTAACCACTGGAGGTCAATGCCTAACCTCAACCAATCAGTGTTGGTCTTGCTAAGAAAGCAAATGGAATGAATAAAAACGGGCAAGCAAAGGAGTAGGCTGCTTACACATAGAACGTCAGTTGAATAGGTGGTCCTTCAATTTGGACCAGGACACATTTGCATAAACACTGCTAAAAGAAATTTGGTCATACACAGCCCAGACTGCCTCCGAATGTGGTCTGAACAATCGGATCTGGGTGCATTCACACCTGTAGAGCTGTCTACTTGTGATCGGATCGCCCAAGAAACATGGTAATGCCAGGTCTGAACAGGGCCTTAGTCCCACAGGGTCAAAATAAGGTGTGAAATGAGGATCAAATCTGAAAAAGAAAATATTGTGAATAACTTAAATTTACCAGAAGGGATTATATGTTTACATTATGAATTGGACAGGCCATTTTCAACTCTACGCTATGTGTCAAGGCTCTATTTAGATAATCAAAACAACTTTGGTTAAAGATGTTTTTACCTTAGACCATTTAAACAATTTGGTAAAGGTTAGGGTTAGGGTCAGCTGAAATCTCTGAGGAAAACAGCAACTTGACTCAATCAAGAAAGTGACTGAACGACTGCCTTTGTGATGCCAAACAACACTTCTCGGTAAGGGTCCACATCTCTCTTTTGTATTTGATTAACTTCTTTCTAAGGAGGATTCTGAATTGCCAGAAATGAAAATGAATTCAGCAATGGTACAAATCTAAAACACATACTTGTTGCTCATGAGAATCTGGACACACTAATGTACTAGCGTGGGTTCATTTGTTCAACAGATGATGAAAGCACAGCCAAATAAAGAAGCTTATCACAATCAGAAGCTACAATCCAATTTGTCAGGTCTACAAGTCCATTTGTAAAAGCAACTAAAAAAGTTCCTGTAAGAAAAGACTTTAAAGAGATCCTCCCCTCCATCGCGATCATCTGGATACAATTGTGTCATTACAGCTGACTCCTGTCTGTGAGTGAGGGGCTGTTAAATACCCTAATGATAAGGCTTCAAAATGAACTTAACTTCTCAATCCATTCCTCGCTTGACTCCCTCTCTCCCCTCCAATGTATCCAATCTCAGGCGCCACACAAGACGCTCGGGAATAAAGGAAATAAGGTTGTTCCCGTCGAGGCAAATGGGACCTCATTTGACTTTTGACCTCACTTTCTGACTAGTTCAAGAATGGTGACTCAACACAGACATACACAAACACTAACCGTAACTCAAGACACTTGTTCCCGTAACATTTCCAAACAGCTTGCAACTGTGTATAGCTGCTTGAAGTGCTGGATGTCATAGAGCGGCTGTGGCAGTTAGAAAGACTCATTAAAAAGCTATTTAAATCACCTGGTTTCAACTATATATATATACATCAACAACACTTTATGATAACACAGCATGATCTTCACTAGAGTGCAGCATTATAATTCCTGGAGTGCCAACCATCCATGTGCAGCTTTTGAAAATACACTAGCCTCTTTGTACTAAAATGCTGTAATTGTCCTTGTAGTGAAAGGAGAGGGTGTTATCTATTCTTACCAGATTGGTAATCTTAGCAGAGAAAATCACTCAATTAACATAACTATAGAGATTTTCTCATTTTCCTTCACCATGTTATAACTGTGTGTGTGTGTGTGTGTGTGTGTCTGTAAGTGTGGATCATTTAACAAATACTTTTCTTTTGATCCACAAAAGTGACAACCACTCATTCACCTGATCTTGGAGCTGACCTCACCCTATTATTTAGCTACAGCACATAGCCTTCCCCCTCAAAGCGGGTCAGTACTAACTTCTTCATCTAATGACTCCCAAGTCATTACTTAGTCTTCTCCTAGAATCAAAGACTTCATCCCACATGTAGAGCAATTTGTGGGCATTTTAGACATCTTAACGGTCAGAAAGATTTACACTTGGAACGTAGTATAAATATAGTTCATTTTATTGAGAGAAAAAGCAGTGATTGGTCAGTCTGTTTAATACAGCAGATGAGCAGTGTGCAGAGGATTTGTTTTTCACAAAGTTTGCTTGAGTTTTTCAATCTGGCACCTTTACTAAGGAAATACAGTATCATCGTGGGACGCAGGCCTATTGAATCATCCAGTTCATGTGGTGACCCACCAGACACAAGCCTGTGACTCATTTTGGATCTTGGGTAATGGCTGAACATCCAGTGGGGTAGCTGGTTGTTCTTTGTCTTTTTATCAACCGTTTTTTAAAGTGTACTGTATATAATCTGTAGAGTTAATGACATAATGTACATTTCCTTTAACCATTGTCTTCCTTGTGTGATTTATATATTAATGTTAAATACCTTAAGGCAACATACCTGTTTGACCTATTTATTTAGATGAAATACCCCAATGAATGAATTGGATCTTGTAAGTAAGCTATTATTTTTAATTAACTATCAATCAATCGACAAACAATCATATTTTTCAAATACAAACAATTAATATTATTCTTACATCTACACCACCTCCTATAGCTGTAGCTTAATATCAGCATTTTTTTTTTTTTTTTTTTTTTTTTTTTTTAAAAAAAAAAAAAAAAAAATTTTTTTTTTTTCTTTTTCTTTTTTATATATAATTTAAAAATATACATAAAAAAAAAAAGTTTTTCTTCTTTAGTTCTCTTTCCTTCCTCTCCTCAAGCACCCACTGCTACTGATTAACATCCTGATGCTCGTGTGTGTGTGTGTGTATGTGTGTGTGTGTGTGTGTGTGTGTGTATATGTTCTGGTGTGGGATGACAAGATGACTGCTTTGATCACACCACCACCTCCCTTGAACAGACACAGCTGGCCATGGTGCTGTGTGTGTGTGTGTGTGTGTGTTGTATTGTACATGATCCAACAAAATAAAATGTGAATGAAAGTCTAATACATGGTGTGAACATGTGTGAGAACAGCACTTTCTTTTTTCTACAATATAGGGGGGATGTTCATCCCATTGACCGTTTACAATGTCATGTTTTTCAAACGCTAGAACGGTGAAATTGAGGTTAGGTAAGAAATGTGTGATTCAACACGACCTTTAAGGGGCATTGATCCTTTTCAGCATTCATTTCATAAACCACAAAAGCCTCAAAACAAAGCATTACTAAAGTGTATCTCTTGGCATCAGACTAGAGATATTACAAAACAAAGTAACGTTTCTCTGCTTCATTTGCCTATGACCAGTGAGCTGTTTTGTTAGTCCTCTAAAGGCCCTGACACGCCAAGTGGATAATCGGCCGTCGGACAGTCTGGCGAGGTCGGTGACTCGAGTCAGTTTGGTGTGCTCCATGCCGTCATCTGTCGGAGGGGCCGTCGACCTTGATTTTGGCCGACCTGACTTGCTGGGTCGGAGGGCGGGCAATCGGACTCAATGACCAATCAGATTGGTGGAGTGCTAACCCGGAAATGGCGAGCGGGATGAGTGACGAATGCCTCTCAAAATCTGACGAAAATCTTTTAAACTGACCTTTGTCGATCTGAAATGAAGACAGATTCAGCAACTGTATGGCCTATTTCTCGCTTAAAATGTTTTCAGAAACACGTTTCAGTGAAATTTTTGTAAAATACGAGATCGTATTTCGAACAAGCCGCCATTATTGATCAGCTGGAGAAGCCAGCTGATCAGACGCGTTTGTCATTTCTGGTTTTCATTTTTTGTATTACGTCTCGCACACGCGCAAAACGTACGCTCAAGATGGTGTCGCTTCGGTGTGTTCCAAGGCACTTTTTGGACCTCGGGGAGCCGACTGATTAGTCCAACTGCTATTTAAATTTTCTGCCGACGGTCAGCTGTCGGGTTGATGTGTCAGGGCCTTAAAATGCTTGCATTTTGCTCAAGTGATTCAGCTTTTATAAATCTACACATTGTTCTACCACCGATCTACTGTAACCAGATACAAAGGTCTCTGTTGCATTGTTAACATTGCTCTTAATGCAGCATTATGCTGTTGGAATGTGGAATACACTGTACATGACAGCACAGCACGGACACACCACTGCTCTTGCGGTTTTATACTCTACACGGGGCTTTAAGGCCTTGATTTTATGCTTTAATGCTGTGTTTTCAAGAACTTATACAAGACCAAACATTCATTCAGTCAGTCCCTTTCCACTTAATGAAACATGTTCTCTGATCACATTGATGCCAGTATGATAACAAATCAGATTTCATACGTCTTGGTTTTCAACAGGCTACATGCAAATCACGTTTGGCCTCTTTTCCAAAACCAGAGGGTTTTGGTAACACACCTGATGCTATTTGGTAGCTGCTAAAAATTCTGCAAGAAGAATTACCTGTGCAGTTTAATTTAATTACAAGCCTGGATGTATTAAGGCGAACTGGATACCGTCTTGAAGATGGTGCCCTATTTGTTCCTATGAAAATTACATAGCATATGCAAAAAATCTCGGCACACTTCCTCATGCTTCTGAAGTTTTGGGCCCATTAGGAAAGTGCACTAAAGTCCTTCTCCAGTCAGTTGGGAGCATGTTGTCCGAGACTATCTTTTGGCTCCCCACACACATGGCTGCAAACCAATTTCACGCTAAGGGAAAATAAAGATACTTTGAAGTTAAACTTTGAACTTCTTAATCTAGTCATATCACGAATGGATCAAATTCAAAATACAAAGAGTAATTTCAGTCTGTTTGTGTCACTCAGTCACATTAAATATGTTGTGATATGCTACTGAAGTTCGCAATACCGAGTGTGGCCACTACGCCTCACAGCCCAGTGGGTTAGGGTTAACCAAGCCCCCTTGGCTTGGTTACAACAATAACAGCTAACTAGTTAACAAATGAACAATTGTCAATTAACACATGGATCACTCTCATGCATGTTCTACAAAGCAGTAAGCATTTTTCACAGTTGAGCCATAATGAGAATTTTATGCCTCTGTTATAAACCTTTTGCTGCCACTGCCAACCCATGGTGATTTAGAACATATGACAGATATTACCCCAATTACTTTATATAGACCTAACCCTGCCTAGCCCTGCCCAAAGCTTCCCTCATGGCCCCAAACCTGACAAGCAAAAAGAGAGAGAGACACAGAAAGAGAGAAAAACATGCATTAGAAAATGGAGCAATTAAAACATGTTTCTGAGAATGACATATTCGCTAAAGACAGCAGGCAGGAAGATAACTGAAGGAGAGACCAGAGAAGGGGAGAGAAACAGACAGAGTGAGTTTAGATCTGGGCTCTACAGAAAATGAAACCACAGAGAAAACCTCTGTGGCCAAAGCATCCATCATCCTCATGTTACTGCGATGGGAAGAGATTGCTGACCTCACCAGCAGATGTGCAGCCTGCTAGCTGGGCTGGGCTTTAGGGTTGGGCAGGGAAGAGTTGGACTGATGAATTTACATGGACATTCCCATTCAAGTTCTTCAACGGCCATTTAGCTAGCATGATTATAATTGGCCATCTTACTAGTACAGTTATGATTTAATTGTCATTTACCCAATGTATGTATAACTGAACAGTCAGCTAGTGCACTGATGCTGAGAGAAAGTGTTTTAGTAGCCTAGACTCAACCACATGTGTGATTTGTTCACTTCCAGTGGGTCTTCTCCATAGGGATCCTTGATTCAGGTAAGGAAAAAAATCCCCCTGAAAAAAATCTTTTAGCAGGGGAAAAAAACTGAAGATATCTCAGCAAGAGCATCAGAGGAGGGATCTCTCTTTCAGGACAGACAGACATGCAATAGATGTTGTGTGTACAGAAAAGACCAATGCAGTTAAATTAAAGTTTGGACAATCAGGATGAAAACATTATAGATAGATTGTAAACATATGTGAATAATATTGATCCAGGAGGATGTTGAGCAACATCTAGGTGACGGCGAACATTAACTGAGCGACATGACCTTCTCTCCACCATGGAGACCTGGAAGAGGACAGACTACACAAACACACCATTCACACAGATAGGAGAGAGAAACATGCCCACAGAAGGAGAGTGAGATGAGGACAATGTGCACACAAGGGAGATAAGAGAGAGAGAGAGAGAGAGAGAGAGAGAGAGAGAGAGAGAGAGAGAGAGAGAGAGAGAGAGAGAGAGAGATACAAGGAAAGGCCGAATCGCCTGGAGTATTCAGATTCAGATCCAAAACATCTGGGGGCACAGGCAGCCAGGGGAGTGTCAAAGTCCTTTGCTTTGTACTGCATATTTCTACGTGACAACTGTTCATGATTGAAAACCATTGGTCTAGATTAATGTGTATTTGCTCTGTGCTAGAGGATGCAAAGCTGATTTACAATATATCACTAATGCCTGCACAAAGATGAGACAAAGGTGCAGATCAGCTTTGCTGAAGTTCTGTAACTGCTGAAAAATAACACTTGGCCACTAACGGCCCAGTGTTCATAAAGACTCGACCCCATGTTGGTGTACTGATATCTTTACGCCTGAACATAATACAATCTAAATTGTTTAAGCCACGTCAATATCATCAGATCTGGGCTGAGCTCTCCAGGCTGTTCAACAGTTACTGAAATTTTGATTTGTTTGCCAGATGTCCACCCTCTCCATGCTTTTGCACTTTACCTTCAGTCTCATCTGCTGTCATTTCCCACCTTGCCTACTTATGCTATCACGTCCACTTTTTCACTTTTGTTCTCTCCTTTGTTGTCTTTAAGACACCTTGCCCTCTCTTAGCACAACCTTCATCTCCCTTTATCCCACCCTTCTCTCTCACTTCTCCCCTGGAAAGTCCCCTGAGTTTAGCAGTGGCACCAGGAGCTGCAGCAGCAGTGTTTGTGTCACACTGGTGAGGGGAAGGCACGCCACTGGCAGCTGGCCTACCACATCAGAGGACTTTGGTGTATGCGTGTGTGTGTGTGTGTGTGTGTGTGTGTGTGTGTGTGTGTGTGCTTGCATGTGTGTAAGTGCATGTGTGTAAGTGCAGGCATGTGTGTACAATAATAAGAGCCCTGCTGCCTGTCAGCCACAAGGCAGCAGCTGCTCAGGCCCACAGATTAGAGGCTTGCACTGCACTGGATGCCCTTAGTGAATGGTTAGATGGATGGATGGGTGGGTGGATGGATGGATGGATGGATGGATACTAGTGGTGATTGTTGGGAAATGACAATTTCGTAAGACCCCTCTCAGTTACAGTTGCTACATCTGCCTAACTTTGCATGCTAGCACGGCATGTCATGTACAATCATAATCATCAAATGTACCACTCAAAATGTATCGTAATTTGTTTAGGTCCTTGATATAAGTCAGAAGAAGACCAAAGCAGGATTTGTCAATTTTTCAGACTGAAATGATGACAGATGCCGGCAGGTTTTATCAGCTGTAGCTAGCTAGATATTTAAACATTAATTCTATGAGTTATTTGAAAATGACAATCTGCAAAATATGCATTTGATGTGTACATATACAGTATGATATCATGCTTACTCAGCCCGATTTAATGATTCACAAAAAAGGAAATAAATGAGCAGCATTGCTGTTGCAGGGTAGAGCTAATCAGCACCAGTTTTATTACTCTGTTAAAACTGTTAAACTTCCCAAAATATAATAAAGTGTAGGACAAAGCCACTTGTGTTACCCTAAACTCTGACATAGGGCCGACTCCCACCCAGTGAGCGTCAGTTCTGAACAGGGCTTTTTCCAATAAGACCTGTACTGTCATACAACAATGTAGTTAGCTAGTGCTAGCAAATGTTATGCTTCCCTCTCTGCCTCGGAAGTAATGCTAGGTTAGACACAGTTTGTCCACTTCAACATGTTGAGAATGTTAAAGCTTGACAGACCTGACAAGTCTATACAGTTGATAAGGTATGATTAAAAAATCGCTGTCAGAGCCACAAGATGAGTGATATGACTTTAAAACACATGATATTTAACGTTTAACATAATTTGAGTGCACCTTCAAAGGACTTTGTTGCATTTGACACTATCCCATTTCTTGTGGCAAGTAATTACGATCCCATTCTTTCTTTTCCTCCCTCTTTATTTTGGCTTCTTGTGTCATGAACTGTACTGTCATGGTGTTTCATTACTGTGTATCATTATTTTCACTGAAACACAGCCACAATAATTACAGTCTATCACTGGTTTTTAAAAGTGTCACTTGGAAATTGTCCTCGCCAGAAAATTGACAGTATTGGACATTTGTTCCAGTGATAATCCTATTTTGGTTTAGTGTAATGTTATGTAATGTAACATTAAGATAATATGACTTAATGCAAGTAAAATCATCACTATAAACAGGACAGAGCCATCCACAAAGACCCTTTCTCACTCATTTTCCTTTGATGATAGAGCACAGTCCTGAGTAAAGTTTATCAGGACAAATACCTCCTTTGTTCATGTGTAAAAAGCTTATTCTTTAAAACTTTAATTTTATTACAATTATTTAGACTTGCTGAGATGAGGTGGACTCTACAATGTGCTCCTCTGCAGTGGCATTTTTATGTATTCAAAGTGAATTCAATTTGGGTGCCAGCTGCACAAGGACTACTATAAAAGAGTAGGTGTCTGCCGTATATCCCACCTGTGCATAGAATATTTTAGGGTGGAATTCCCCTTTAGGCGGGAGCAATCAGTCATGTGCCATTGAGGTATCCCCCCTGATCCTCTGTTGTGGTTTCTCTGGGTGAGATGAAGGCTATTGCTGTGACACTGGGAGGTAGGCGAACTCTTAAATGCTCCCTCTCTGTGTCTGATCTCTTTGTTCCCTACACACTGGCACGCGCATGCATGAGTGGAAATACACACACACCGATGAATAAATACAAGTACCTGCAAGCGCGCACACACACACACACACACACACACACACACACACACACACACACACACACACACACACACACACACACACACACACACACACACACACACACTCACTCATCCACGCACACACTGTTAGTTGATCCCTGTAAGAGTATACTCTTTATGTCATAACCCCAATAAAAGCACAGCCCTCCAGATGTCTGGTGTGTGTATCATTGTATTGGGCAGATCACGTAAGATGAATGCCCACTCGCATCAGAAAGAATTCTCAATTCCATTACACACACACACACACACACACGTCATCCAGAAGGTGTAATCATGTCAGTGGTAGAGAGGTGGTGAGACACCAGCAGTGACTGCCTAATACACAAAGGAATGCTGTACATAAGACATCTGGTGCAGGTAAGGATGTACCATGGTCAAATATTATGTCATCATGTTCAGGTGCTGGTGATGAAGAAAGGGGATGTTTCGTATACCACATGTTTCACAATGACACAATGATTACTTAGAGATCACAAACGTGTGTGTGTGTGTATGTGTGGTAAGTTATATTTGATAATGATCATAATACTGTTATGAGATGTTCAAATACAGCTGAAGGCTATTATTATGTAACTGAAACAGTTGATAAGAATACTGGTGATCTCGACTTATTAGTCGCATGGCTCTTGGGGTGGCAATGTGGCTTGGTCGCTGGTCCATCACTTTGGTCCAGACTGAAATAACTCCACAACTGTAGGATGAACTGCCATGATCTTTGGCAGACACATCCATGTCTCCCAGCATGCTAACATGCTAAACTAAGATATTGAATGTGGTAAACATTATGCCTGCTTTGTTACATAAGAAGAGCCTCAGAGAGCTAGATGGCTGCAGACTCTTATGTAGGTATACCATTAGCCATGTATCTATTATGCCATTTAAAGTGAGCAATCACAACTGGGGGGCACAGAAAGTTTGTTTCTTAATATTTTTGCCACACAGTACCCTTTCTTTGAAGGCATTATGTCCTCATTTTCAAAACGCTTTGCTTTTCCTGTCCACATTACAGTACGGCACAGATGGCCATTTTCAGATTTCAAAAATGAATTTGCGAAAAGCATCATTTTGGCATTGGCCAAAGGCCAAAAGAGAAAAAATGCCTTTTCATATTTAACCCTGTTTGTGTAGACAATACTGACCATCGTTAATGACCACCCTAATCAAGACAAAGACTTTGCGTTTGGAAGTCTCTGCCTCCTTGTGGCTTAGGTCTCATCCACTGGGGGGGTCCCTGGTCTGCAGAGATACATACTTTGAAAAGATATTATATGTATGTACATGCACATATACATGTGCACTCACTCACCCGCCTTCAGCATAGGACAGGTTTGAACATTGTGGTAGCAGTGAAGCCTTGGCACTCCCCGTCTAACATGTTGAAATCTGTCCTCAATACTGATTCTCTACTTAATCTGCAGCTGATCACCTCTGTCACATCAAAACGCAAAGGCAGGAGTGAAAGAAAGAAATTATGCATTCTGTGTGTCACTTTATAATTTGATTCTATATGTTAATACTAGAGGTCAATAAAGCACATTTGAGTTAAACTGGAAGAAAATGGAACAGCATCTGCAGGTTTAAGTGGTGGTATTGGTGTGGTGGGTGAGTTGCTTGCTAGCTTCAGTCACACCTGTATGAAACAGAAGGTGAAAGTTTAAAGCTACATTCCTCACACTCTTCACTTTAGTTACACATGTGCAATGTACTGTATATGTCTGCAAAAGAGTGAGAAACTTGTGTGTGTGTGTGTGTTTGTGCTTGTGTTTGTGTGTGTATGTGCGTGTTTTAGAAGAAGCAGTTAGAGGCACTGACATGTATTGCAGACAAAAGATCATGTCTGTTTCTGTTGCAAAGCAAAGTGATAGCAAAAGTGAGTTTATTTTAATTGAACAATAGGAAAATGATTGAGATATATATATATATATATATATATATATATATATATATATATATATATATATATATATATACATACATACAGTTCTGTATACGTAGAACCACACATGTGAGCGACAGCATGACAGAACTGAAGAGTATAAGCACAAGTAAATAAAATAAGGCCAGGTGATCCAGATTGTTCCCGGCATATCTGCCCACGTTGTACCACAGTCTGCAGACAAGGTTGCCCTGCGGGATCATGGGAGAGTAAAAGGAGGGATGGACAGGAGGGAACGGAGGAGGGAAGAATGTGAGTAATGAAGGGTGAGCTCAGCCCGACAGGTCTGTGCAGAGACAGCATGTGCAGTGAACTCTATGTAAGGTGCTAGGAATGGCCTAAGGACATATCTTTGCCTTTGCCTCTGCACAAAGAACTTGCTACTGATTAACCTACATCTAATCAACCCTCACACCCATTCTTTGACACTGTCTCCATCCGTAGAGAAGAATCACAGTCTGTATTCTCAATTGCTTATGTCCTAGCTGTCAGTTAACAAGCTTAATAGCTTGGACATTAAATACACAGTTAAAACCATCGACGCATAGCTGTCTGAAAAGAATGGCTCTTTAATGGGGCAGTTTGGGTTAAATAAAAGTGGATGTGCCACTCAGCTAATACGTTACAATAGTTTCCTCTTCTTTGGACTCCATTCCCTCTAAGGTCACCACCATCAAGATAGTTTGCTTTTGGTCATTGCATGATATTTACATGTCACCAACAAGTTCACCAACATTGGACTAAACTGAAGAGCTGGTTATAATGCTAAAAAGCTTGAAGAATTGGAGGAGACCAAAGATGTAACATCCTTAAGAAGGTTTGGAGGAAGAAAACTCTTTTAAGTCCTCATCAAGGCAATGGGCCCTATCTTGCACTCAGCGCAATTGCCTTTGTACGCATGTATCGTTCCTATTTTGCACCCGACGCACAGCGGACTTTTCCCTCCACAGACGCACGTCGGTAAATTAGGGAATGTATTTGCGTTCCTGGGGGCGGTTCAGCGAAAAGAGGAGGCGTGTTCCGGCACAAACGTTACTTGGTGCTATTCTGCAGTTTCAGAAAACAATTCCGCCACTGACCAGGAAAAACCTGGTCTAAAGTCAGTAGCGCGTTATTCAGATGCTATTTTAGGGGCGCATGCTTGGCCATAATGTAGCGTGTGCACAACGCGCATACACTTCTCTCATCTAAATGGATGCAGCAGTTCCCATTT
Source organism: Perca fluviatilis (assembly GCF_010015445.1). Taxonomy (NCBI): domain Eukaryota; kingdom Metazoa; phylum Chordata; class Actinopteri; order Perciformes; family Percidae; genus Perca; species Perca fluviatilis. The sequence goes on from NC_053123.1 coordinate 10,009,393, forward strand.
TTGCAAACCATACATAATTACAAAGGCAAATATTACTGAAAATGCGCTTCAGGTGTTTGGATGGATCAGGAGGCACTTTACAGTACAATCCTCAAAAAGTCGCAGCATTCTTTGTGGCTTGCTGTGATTTATACAACATTTCCATGAATCATGGATGTGTTGATGACATGGAGCGGGTGGACGGAGATGGAGTGGGGGGAGGAGGAAGGGGCACAACAGGTGCAGGTGGTGCGTTTGGAGGCCCACGCTCCATGGCTGCAGCAATCCTCTCCAGACTTGAGGAGATGCGCCCGAGAGGCCGCAGCAACATCGCCACCTGGCAAAGACAGGCATTTATTACTTTGCCGCATCTCGCATCAGCAGCTCCCGCTGGCGTGCGCCAGGCAAATCCGCCGTCATAATAGCAATCCGCCATGGAACAAGCGCGCCTGCTCTTAAAGGGAATGTGAGATGACGCTCTGATTGGTTTATTGCACGTTACGCCCAAACCACACCTAGCTACTTCAGACCAACCCATTTTAGATTTGTGTCGGGCGCAAGAGTCATTTATCCCGCCGGTATAATAGCAACAGCGCCCGAGATCCGCCCACAAAGCTACTTGCGTTTTGCGTTTCATACTTGCGTTTCAGATCGTTAAAATAGGGCCCTATGTATACAGCTGAGAACAGTTTTGATAATTACCATGATTGAGGCTAGGGCCATGAAGTCAACAATACATATTTGGACCTTCATTGCAACAGATAACTGGAATTCCTCTGCTGTGTTGAATCTCCAGCAAAACTGCACCATAATGTCTAACTAAATGGCACTGTCCTAAAAATGATCAGTTGGTATGATGGTGTCCCTGAAAAATACATAATGTATACTAATGGGAATTGGAATCAGTAAAATTGAAGGTTACAATGAACAGAATGTATGCAAATGACCCATACCGTCTATTTTTCTATATGTCTTTTTGCAGTGTTTGTGATAGCATAATACATGTTACACAGTGTAACTTTTGTTCCGTGTGCACATACAGCTCACTAACTCAAGCTAAACAGTACAAAATATGCAATTTATGCTCGATCAGCCAATCAGGCCGGACCACCAACAGTTCCACTGAGTCTCTGTTGCTCCTTTGACTTCATTATAATCCTTTGATGCACAGCAGGTCACAGGAGAATATATAGGGCATTAAAAGACTACAAATGAGAAAATATCCACAAATTAAGTTGTTTGGCTAACCACTATTTTTCAGCCCTTTCTATAGAAGCATACACACCCTTTCTCTGAGGCTTAAAGTCTGGTCTGGTAGAAGACCGTGGGTTGCAGTCTATCATGGTTCAGTAGAAGTAAAGAAGAAGGTAGGAGGTGCAAAGGAGAAGGGCCATAAAAACAAGCCTCTGAAAAGCTTAAGATTAAAGGGTACCACTGCTTGTCCCTCGTTGCGTTAATAATGCAGAAATTAGTAATTATAGTCCCAGATGTTTTTTAAGGCTTGGTTGATGATGCAGCAATTTAACTTGTTTGGGGCAGATAACTGATCAAAGGAGGACACCAGCCTGGGTCGTAAAGGGGAAGGCTGAGGTCCACACAACTACATTATAAGGTGAGAAAAAGAGAGCGAAAAGAAGAAAGATACTGTACATGCATGACATGCATGGGACAGTTAAAGCAAAGTAAAATGATTAATATAAAAGTTTGATGAGAAAAGTTTTTTGTTAAAGCTACCTGAATTAAAGATCACAGAGTGTGGCATAGGCGGCGCTAGACTATTTTTAGGGGTGCAGCAGCAGGATGATAGGCTAACAATGTGGGCGTGTCACTGTGCTTTTGGATAGATGTGACCAGTTGATCAGAACAGCTGGTATCATGATTGACAGCCCTAGACAATGACCGCAATTATGAGTGAGCATGCGTGAGAGGAGTGCATGGAAGGATGCATGAGAAATAAAACTACAGGCCTTAGCAAACAAATAATCTTCCTGACTGAACGTTCGCAAGAAATTTAATAGTAATGATCAACAAAAACATAGTGGCATTACCTAAGACATGCATATTGTCTATCTGTCAACAATGTGGGTGGATAGAAGACGTATTGAGCTGCTGAGTCACAACTTTTCTAAGACATCCAAGATTTTTGATGGACAAAGCATGAATAGTATGAGATTAATACAGGAATGTCAATTCAGCCCTTTCTTATATAATATAAAAACAACCACTGCAGATACATAAAGCAACAGTAGATGGATGTTGATGACAACTTCCATAATGGCTGGCAACTACAGTTGGTCGATTTGAATGCATCAACAACTTCGACAATTAGTGTTTTTAAGAACAGAAATGCTGCTGTCTTTAGGTAAGGAATTGACTTATATTTAAGCCAGTGATTGCCATCTTACTGCCGCAACACTGCGTCAAACACTATCAGGCCATGTCATGCATTAATTAATATCTTAAATATTGTAATAATGTACATTTGCTTATGTTTGGTCATTCACTTGGAAAAATAGATTGACGGTGGGAAGCTTGGCACTATGGCTGTGCTAGTTAGATCACCACTTACAAATGTTTTTGAACTGCTGAAGAGGCGATGATTACTGAGCCGTGCAGTTGCCAAAATGCACCTGAAATGTCTTTCAATCTGCCTTCTTGTGTGTACTTTTGTTCTCACATACATACAAAACATCATCAGTCATTGCCTAAGTACTGTCATGATTCAAAGTCCACATTTAGCCAACTAATTACCTAATACCTGCAAACATTTAGCTGTCTACAAGTGCAATATTTCAAACAGTTCAGTAAAACTAAAGGTTCCTCCTGGGAAAAACTGCTGGACCAGAGCCCTTTTCCATATATAGCCCTTCCTGTGAGGAAATGGTTGACCCTCACTGATCAATATTTTAGGAAATTGCTCCTTGTGTCACTCCCCATCTCCCAAGCTGACAAGGATGTAATTGCAGTGTGTGTGTGTGTGTGTGTGTGTGTGTGTGTGTGTGTGTGTGTGTGTGTGTGTGTGTGTGTGTGTGTGTGAGAGAGAGGGTTGAGTGAAAGTGAATGCGTCAGCAGGCCCATAGCATACCCACCATCTTATTTCCTGTCAGGCTTCAAGAAAGTGGAACTCAAATCCAGTGGAGCAAGTGTCAGCTTAGGTCGAGCAGAACATGTTGCAAATGGTGTTAAAAGCATGTACTCGTTGGCCTCCGCTCTCAATAATTAATGAAAGAAGACCCACAAAAAATGATCCCTGTTTCCTCTTCGATCCTTCCCTGGTGGAAGAGTTCATAAATTAGTAATACAGATCAAACTGCAGTGTTAGAGCAGATCAAGTATTTGTAAAGAAGCTGAAAGGACTTTATACAAAAGAGGTCCTATGAGATAATGTGGATGTGCCTTGCGTGTTCCCTGTTCCTGTCACATTGAATTTTAATTTGGAATGGAGCAATTCTACAAGGTATAAGAATGATGAATTAGTTATCAAAACACAAGACCTATCTTTGGACAGAAATGTCTTGGAAAATGGTTTTAAAAAGCTGTTTTCATAAAGTTTTAACTGAAATATTTGCTACCAGAAAAGAAAAAGAGCATAGAGTCATCAGTTTCTGGATAATCTACATTTAAAGTTGGTGAACAAATCACTTGATAGCAGATAACTTCAAACTGATTTAACCTCAGCGGTTTGGTCTGCTTCAGCTAATTGGATTAAACTATTCACTTGTGTGGTCTTCTCTGATCTAGCCTCAAAACGGTCATGTATGCTGATGTGGTATGGCTAAAAGGACAGACAGGGATTGCAGTCCTTCCAAATCTTAGTGTAACATGCGTTTTAAGCAGTCCTTGCTGGATTTGGAGTGAGTGGTCATGTGCAGTCTATTAAGGGTATGCCATGCAACAGAAAAAGCACTTGCTAATATTAATTTGCTACTAGTCCCCTTATAACCGGATAGTGCACTGGGCAGCTCAGTATGACTAGAATTCTCATCATTTGGTGATTCACAAACTGACAACTTTATGGACAAATTACAGAACCTCTAGAGATAACCAAATCATGGAACCATTTGCATGATGCTCTTGCGATCTGAGCAAACACTGGAAAATATTTGTAGCTCAAAGTGGATAAAAAAAGTTACAAATCCAAATCCAGCGCAGAACTTAAACAAACACCAATGTAACATCTCCTTAGTGCAGGCAGAACACTTAAGTCATACATTACATCAATGGTCAGTAACTCTTAGGATGATCAGTCACACAGATGTCATCACTGAAATGATCAACGCTCCCAATGCTGTTGATGTTTTGCATTGCTGTTTGCTACATGTGGCATGCGCCCACAGCATATGTGGATAACTGTTATACAGTAATGCAGTATTCAGTCTTCTTTCTCCTGCGTTTACTTGTAGGGACTGGTCCCTCATATTTCTTCATTTCAATCCACCCTTGAGGGAAAAGGCAAAGAGAAAATGTATTATCTTCAGTTTCCTACATGTCTTTCCTTTAATCTTCACACTTCACACTGTCTTCTGTCTCTGCACCTTATTGCTTTCTCGAGTTTTGTAAAAGCAATGCTGAAATGCACCTACTTTTTGGTTGGTTAAACTAACAACTTAACCTTGGCGTAGGTGACCAGTGATACAGTTTATGGTCTCAAGGTTTAAACCTCAAGATTAGTCAAGTATCACAAGGCATCCACACACTCAAACAAATGCACACATGCATACAAATGATCATATAATGATGTATAAACACTTGCATGCACAAATGCTCATACACAAACATACAGTATGCTAGAAAAACAGATGCACGCCCCATCCTGCTATCTCATGCACCCATAGTTTACACACAAATGGCCAGCAGCTACAAACACACTGATTACAGTTTGCACGCTGTGGTCTTGTTACTTGTAGCAATATGCAAAATGTATGTTTGTTTACTCTAAGGATAACTGAGTTATTAAAACAATATTTTACAGTCATCTCAGAAAACAACAATATTAATTAGGCAATTAAGGTTAAGATTAACGAATACACCTGTTGACAGTTTGGTATGCAGGACCAAACCTTAGTTAGTGTCCTGGGAAAACCTTTTATTTTCAGAACAACTGAGAGAAGTGTATTTTCCAACTTAAGATGTTGATTTACAAGGCAATGCATTGGTTTTACAAGCCCTTTGGCTCTCCACAGTGACGATGCGCATGTCACTACACGTTATTTACATGCATTGTGAGTGTCCATTTAGGCATCATTGCAAAACAACCTGACCTTGTCCTTGACAACATTAAAGAATGTCTAACAAGTGATGCAGACCTGCTAGTTCATGCCAAGGGATCATAACATAATAAATCTCATTCACCAGCATAATGCTGTTTCAGCTCAAATCTGCAGTCACTTTGGGACCTGCTCTCTATCAAAATAACAGCCACTGTTCAAATAAACTCAACGCACAAGTCCAGGCCTGGTGTTTTTTTTCACATGCAGGAGCTATTCTCATGAAGATTAATGTTTTTTCTCTGCTCTCGAGTAAACTGATATTGAACAAGTATTTATTAAGGATTATAATATCTGTTCAGGTTCTGAATAGTCATACGATCATTTGGCATGTGCTTCTTTCCATGCAAGATGAAATCATTAAAGCAGAATACAAGTGAACGTTTTGAATTATATCTCCACAATTACTTTTTATAATAGAGGATCAGCTCTACTCAACTTTGATTTTGCAGCTATTGAAACCTGCTGGTGGACAAAAGCCAGCAGGGATCTAATCAGGTTTCTCAACCTTAGCATCAGGTCGTTGTCAACACAAAATATGAGCATGCATACACACACCCTGTCACTTAAATGCATGTGCCCGGGAAAAGAAACACACATTCTTGCATAAACAAACACGCACGCAATGATGTTGTCACCAGAGACAAGAACAGATCCACACATGAACTATTTATACATGCAGGGTGGGAGATGAAGAGCATGTTCACTTAAATCACTGCACTAAAAAATGCACTTTGCAAGCTAAACTCAACATACAGATGGTGCACCAGGGACGAGAGAGGAGCGGCAAGCAGCATGTTTGGATAAGAATAGCACCGCATGACTCTGAAATAGCACCTTTTTACTGCACATCTGTTTACTCTGAAGTGTATCTCTTGCATTCTTACACTTGACTTGGTGACATCATCACTTCCCTCAGGGCACAGAATATACTGTAGAAGTGATTGAGGACGCTCAACAGGATTTCTCTCTGCACGCCATCAGCAACTGGTAAGGGAGGGTCTACACTTGACCACAGACTTGTGGTCTTATCTGGTGTGCATATATCTTAAGGTTCCTAACAAAACATCCAGACTATGTGCAGTCAAAAGCAATCACTGTAATAGCTGTAATTACAATATGGAGGCCAACTGTTCGAATGAAGGGTCTATTTTTGTTGTTATGTGGAAAGAATAAAAGCTTCTGCACACTTTCTCCACAGAAGATTTGACATTTAATAGCTGAGCTCTGTGTCAAAGAGCTTCTTTAAAGCATGAGAAGACTACATCCACTGTGTTTTTTACTTCATGAAAGGTTTCCATATGTAATAACAACTACTGTAGTGGATTTGTCTTTGAATATGTAAAGTAAACGACAGGAAAACTTTTAATTTCTTTAAGAGGACCGATGAAAGAAATGTTGAATGACAGATTGCATTGAGGTGAGCAGTGAGTGAACAGAAGCTAGTGGAACAGAGGCTAGCCTGGAGGTGAGGTCGGCTCTCTATTGAGACTAAGTCAGGATAAGTCAAACTCTGCTGCTTTAATTATGTCCATTTTTATTTTTCAAATCACTAGCAGTCTGCCAACTTTATAGCAGCAGAAACAGCAACAGCAAGAAAGAAACAGCGACAGGTAATCTTTTAAAAAAACATCAAACATCAATTAGAACATTTTAAGGTACATACTGTACCTGTACCTGCATGTGCATGTTAGCGTTTTTTTATGTTTCTGACAGTGGACTGTCTTGGTTTTTGTTACAACTGTGCCTGATTTCTTTGTGACTAAAATATTGGCCAATAATGGTGTAATCTGCAATGAGGAAGCTGGTATCCTTACCTGTACAAAATAACCATGGTACAAAATAAAGTAATGATAATTGGCATATATGTGAAATCTTAAAGAAAACTAAGGAACTCTGAAGTAACCTTGCCATACTATATTAGCATACAGTAATTAAGGGATTCATCATCATCGACTCATGACAAAACAAGCATAAAACTGTTCTCTTACAAAATACACTGCTTTCATGTATTTTATTATTCATCACATTGAATGAAGGCCCTTTCAATATTATGGTCTTTCTTTATTGTCTTACAAATATTAAGTTATCCACAAAAATAAAATAACTTAGATAATAACCATATTAAAACATAAAAATACATACATACATACATACATACATACATACATACATACATACATACATTACATTTATGACAATAAAAAAAATACATATTGCTGATTTCTCCCAGAGTTTTCCTGGACACAGTTCTGTATGTGCAAACTACTTATCAGAATCAAAATAATCTGGTCAAATGGAAACAATTCCAGATTCTTTTTTTTCTGTTTTCAACACAGACACATATTTGCTTGAAATAAATTACACTGTCTGATAAGGAGCCTCACACTCATACACGTTTCTTAAAACCAAGTATGACCTTCAAAATGTGCAAAGGCAGACTTCCATATTAACTCTGTTATTTAGTATATACTTTGAAGTTGACATCAGAATATCCTTATTTTCACACATATAAGAAGTGTGAAGAAGGTGAGTGTAGATATATCAAAAGAAGCTTACAGTGTTGCACACAGTACATTGCATCACAAAACAGGAAACACTTTGATTGATGGCAGCTTGGGATGTTTATAGTGTGAGGAACCAAAGCCTGTTCATGTGCGCTCAGTTTCCTGAGGCACTGTCAATTTATTGATGCTATTATGTGTGCAGAATTTTTCAGTTTTATGTACAATGCTGGTCAGATCATGCTGAAGATAAAAGCTGTAGTTGTTAAATGACTGTCTACTGTGCACTGTCCTCTGGCAGCCCTCTTACATTACAAAACACACAACACAGACAATACATGGGACATCTTGGATAATTAAGGAAAATGTATCTGTGCTCTGTTTTAGGTAGGCTGTAATAAACTTAAAAAAAAAAAAAAAAAAACCTGTACAAGCTCAATAAGCTACAAAATGAACCTTATTGTGTATAGGGCCAGTGTGTGTCCTTACTCTATTGGAAGCTAATAAGTTTGGATTTTATTTCAACACCCTTTATTAGAGGGAAGGAAATGGTTTCAGTTGCAAGGGTGTGATATGAGGAATCTTACCAACAGTCAGACTTTCAGATCTGTCTATTGATCGACTCTGATTCATCATTGCTGTAAAGTCCTCCTATAAGAGTTTGTCCCTATAATGGAACCTTCTACTTTAAATAGCCCAGTCTGACCTGGGACTTGTGTGAATGTATTTCTTGAGGGGTGTGATCACCATTAGCAGGGCTACACATTATGCATACAACATAGTAACACTGACTGATGCATCTACAAAGTGTCAGCTGAGCCAGACAATCCCCTGCTGAGTTTTCTGGGTGTAACATGATAGTTGCTATAAACATTGAACTGCCCTTAAACAAGGTACTAAATCCTTAAGTGCTCCAGGTGTGTTGTGCTGTGTTAAATCTTGTGCATTGTGAATCCTGATGTGTGAAAAGGTTTATCTTTTTCTTTTTTTTTGATCAGCCTTTCCACTTTATATACTGCTGGTGCTATGAAGCAATATTATTTTCTTTCTGCATGCAATCTAATGCTTACTCTCAACTTCCTCTTTGCTCACCTGAATCTCATGCAGCTGTATGTCAGTCAACATACGCTGATGAAACAACAATATTTTGTTGTTTGTTTGAGCCCAGATGTCATATTCAGAGCTTTCAGATATTTATCTGATATAACTATGTCGCTTTGTCTCAAAAGGAAGCCAGTACAAATCCAAGCTCTTTGAGTTGTGGCAGCTTTAGACATATCCCGCATGTGCAAACACTCTATCAGCATGCACATCTATCTTTCAGCTGGCTCAACGGCTTTAACACTCTGTCCTCGCTCTTCTGGAAAAAAAAAGCAGTCCACCGCAAAAAGGTCTGGGGCACATATATTACAGTCATATTCCCCTTTCAAATTAATGGTCTTGATTTTTTTTTTTTTTAAAGTCTCTTTTTCTTTGTTTTCTTTATTGTTTACAGTCTTTTAGTGTGTGTTTCTTCATTTACAGACACTGACCCACTCTGTTATCCTGCACTCTTCGCACACCACGTAGCAGCACCAGTGAAACTTGCAGTTGCAGCGTTCGCTCCGCGTCTGCTGCAGGATGTTGTGGCCTCTCCCGCAGCACAGGCTCTCACAGTTGTCCATGCCGGGGCTGGTCTTGTTGCAGATCCGGCCCTGCGTGCCCATCGAGTCCGACCCCAGGTCCCGCTCGCAGAAATCTGGCGACTTTTCAAAGTAGACCAGTTCGTTGATGCTTGGCCGCCGCCGATGTGTATGGTGGTGATGATTGTGGTGGTTGTTCTGATGATGGTGGTGGTGATTGTGATGGTTATGGTGGTTGTGGTGGTGGTTGTTGTTGTTGTGGTTGGAGTGGTCGAGTTGTCCGGTGTTTCGGTTGTGAGCCTTGATAAGCGTGGCGATGTGGAAGCGCTCTTTGAGGATTGAGCCCACCACCCGGAACTCTGGGGTGACCTGCCAGCAGGTCTTCAGCTGGCAGCTCCCCGACGTCCCGTGGCACTTGCATTTCCTTCTCATGTGGTCCAGCACCACCTGCGATAAAAACACAGATGGAGACAGACAAAAAGAGAGAGTGGGATGGAGAAAGGAAGTGAGCAGAGGCGAGGAAGTGAGAGGAGGGGAGGGGGAGAAAGAAAATGAGAAGGATTAATGACTTTCTTGATTACTGGCTACATTTGAAGTTCAATATATACATGTACAGGCCGTTGCAGACTGCATGTCATATTTCAAACTGGATTTTTTTTCTTCTTAAATTTGTTTGTTCTTCTAAGCACTCCACTATTCCACCGTATAGTGAATGACAGATAGTGCCCTGAAGGAATATCGGTCCCGCATTTAACAAGCCAGGTGGTCTGACTCTGAGCCTGTTGTCAAACATACTGATATCAAATAACACATATTGATGCAGGCATTACCCAAACAGACAGTTGTGTCATTATTCATTTTTTGGCTTCAGGTAATAACTCCAAGCATGACACACATGGAGCTGCACATTTGAGCATTTCAGTCTTTATATTATTATATTGTACTTTAATGGTTTAGTGCTAGCCAATGGAACTACTGTACATCGATATCAACAGCCAGTGGCCAGTGTGTGTAGGCCGTTGTTTTCATTTTATTACATTACAGGGAAAATCTGAATGAAAGCCCTTTTTACACACTTAATGGACTTGTTCATCTAACTGTGCTTCCTATAGGCCCTGTTATAGAAAAGTACTGCAAAAATGGTTTGTTTTTTTAAATCTAATAAATGGTCTTTAAGTGCTAAAACAATGTTGCTAATGTCCATAGTATATATATATATATATATATATATGCAGATATACATAAACAAGAGTAAACACACAACATCCCGTTAGAGCATGACCAACACTGCACCTACCAACCCTTTTCAGCAGCACACACCGAGTACATACCACATGGCATGAATCCTGTCCATTCCAATAATATTTCCTCAAGGCTATGTGTATGTATTTATGTGTGTGCCTGTGTGTGTTCATCAGTCATCATCTCTTCTAAACTTTAAGATCCAATTACCAACAGGAACACCAGGCCACCCAGGGTACTGACAGATGCTGCTGCTGCCGCCCCTATTACTGTTACACACACACACACACACACACACACACACACACACACACACACACACACCACACACACACACACAACACACACACACACACACACATGCTGGACACTTGCATGGTCCAACAGATTCCGCACATGTGCAAGCAATAATGCTAATCTCCAGACAACCATACACACAAAACATGACTGTCACCTACACGCTATGTGTGTCATCCACGCAGAATGAGACAGAAATGTCAAGCCATGAAAAGTATGACCAATTTAAAGACATCAGGACATGAGTTTATTGTGTGTTTGTGTGTGTGTGTGTGTGTGTGTGTGTGTGTGTGTGTGTATGTGTGTGTGTAAGCGTGGATCATTTAACAAATAATTGTGCAGGAATGATCATGTAGACTCTTCTTAATTTGCTTCAAGACATGAAACTTTTCCAAGAAGAGCATCACACAGATTATATATTACATAGTCAATCATCCCTCCATTATTTAACCAGGATCTCATTCATTGAAGAAGCAGCAGTAGAAGCGGAAGAACAGAGGGGAAACATTAGAAATGGGGGAGAGATCTATTGAGTGTGACAATCCAGTTACCCACTTCTCCAAAGTCAAGGTCCGATGCAAAATAACATACTTAACTGTTGAAAGCAGCAAAAAAAAAAGAATCTGGAATTGTTTCCAGATTATTTTGACTGTGTCCAGGAAGATATCAGCAATATGCATTTTTTTTTTCATGTCGTAAATGTAAAGTATGTATTGTTATGTATTGTAAATGGTATGTGTTTTTATGATTTAATATTGATATTATCTAAGTTATTGCGCCTTTTTTGCTTCTATCTTTCTCAGATGTCATAAATGTAATGTATGTATGTATGTATGTATGTATGTATGTATGTATGTATGTATGTATGTATGTATTTATGTATGTATGTATATATATATATATATATATATATATACTGTATGTATGTATGCATGCATGCATGCATGTATGTGTTTTTGTGATTTAATATTGATATTATCTAAGTTTTTTCTTTTTTTGCTTCCATCTTTCTCAGAGGGAGCTAGAAGAAGTTGTTGAGGGCTTGGTTAGCGTGCTGTAAGGCCTCATGTCATGCTGTGCTGTGGGTTTCCCTATTGAGCAAATCGTGCAGCGAAAAGAAGGGAAAAAACATGTTTTCTTGTTCTGGAGCATGAATGAGCAAGAGGTGGATAAGACAATGGAATGGTGATAAATGGAACTACTTGACTCATCTGTTTGAAATGAACAAGATAAAAGTTGCAGCAAACACTCTTGTTTGCCACAGAGTCACGGTTAATAGTGATCAGTCATGGTATTAAAAAAGTAATACAATGAAAGATAAAAATGTTTAGTCGACTGTTGCCAGAACATGTAGAGCAAGGACGGTTATGATGCATTGTTAAGAGCTGCAACAAATTCTTAAAGGCAATGTAAATGTGTTCATAGAGTTTGGGTCAAATTTTGTACATATTAGTTTCTTGCTTATTTAGACACATTTATACATCTGTATATGTATGCTTATATTAAGATATGTTTATGTTACTGTCACTCATCAAATCAGCCAGTAATGTAGAGCATTTAAGAAAATTAAATGTTATGAACATTGATGGTGCAGCTTAAAATAATTTTAATGGAATTATGACAAGTATGCAAAAGAATACAAAACCTTTTCAGTCTTTGCATCATTGCATGTTTTGCTCATAGTGTGTGTCAGGATAACAGAAAGTGACCAATAAGTATGCATTTTGGATAAATATGGTTCTACTGTTATTGAGAGTGTTGAAAACAACGTTCAAAGAAGCTGTGCTCAGTGGTGGAGAGAGGCTGTAAGATTTTATAGTAAACAACATTATAATAGCTCAAACAGCACTTGCACTGAGTTCAGATTGCAGTGTTTGGTTCAGTTTTTACATAGTGGCAGAGGCAACCCCAGAATCACAAACGTGCTGGCCTTAAACACACTGCAAAGTCTGTAATCATAAAACTCTCCAACCCACTTAAACCTTAAAGGGACAAACTGACCTAGGAGTCATAATTGCATCCACATTGCTTCTGTTTGAAGGTACATTTACAGCAGGATAGGGGTTTCAAAGGACAGTAAAACAACAAAAACAACGGAAAGTGTTACTTCTAATATTTTGTTATATTGTGGAAGGGGGAAAAATAAAAAGCCAAGTTGTTCTGGGAGATTATGATCAACAGCACAGTGTTTAAAACTTTTTTTTTAATGTTCATCAGAGAAGAGTATAGTTTACATAAGAGTAAGTATTTTCCTGAGGCAGAAACAAAACTGTTCCAGTATTGTATGTCTGGCTTCCATACCCAATGTTCAGAATGCAGCAAAATGAAATTTAATGTTCACAAAGCCCCTCCTTCGAATAGTGATTGTCCAATCATAGTTTAGCAACCGTAAAAGGCATGGCAGGCCTGTGAATTTCTCAACATGCTGAAGCAGTGTGTATGGGGCTGTAGCAATCATGTATTATAAGAACTGGATACAGCGTTCGAGGCGAAGCCCCGTTCATTCCAATGAGAGTTGCTCAGTGGCGCATGAAGTCATCATGGCGCCAAAACAGCGTTGAAAAATACCTGGATAATCGGCAGGCGCACTAGAGACTTCCGCTGGCAGAGCCGGCTACTTCCGGGTTAGCGCTCCGCTAACTTAAATTGGGATCAATGATTTAATTGTGCGGCTCTTCTGGATTGTCCAAATTTCATCAGACCGAATGTATTACATTTTGTTAGTGAAACGAGTCATTTTGCGGGGGCTTGTGACGCTTGCAAAAATGTATGCACTTATATAGAGACGTGTCTTTCGCCATGTAAGTCTGTGGGAAATAGTCTTTTTTGGGCCATCAGGCATCACGTGATGGGCTGGAAGTTGTAATTCCACTGTTTGGCCACCATGTTCAATTGGCTTCAAAGCCCGGCACACTTCCTAGCCAGCTGGGCTAAAGTAGTATCTCTGCATTTAAAGAGTGTAGTGGTGGTGTCTTTAGCCTTTCTAAAAAAACAAGAACGTAAGTGGATTGAACAGTGGATTGGCATGGATTAAACTGTTTGCTGCTCTAACGTAAAACGGAATCGTTAGCGGGTCGGTCTGTCTTGCTTAATATAATACAATATAGGCTATATAAAATAATATATTCCCACTGTGTGGACCCTGGTCCTAGATGCTATCGCGTATAGCTTGTATCAAGGAGAGGCACCGACAGTTTTGTTGTCATTTTTTGAAAATACAAACATCCTTATGTCCATTTTATTTCTCATTTTAAAATGACTCTGCTTGAAACATTAAAAACATAGCCATTAGCTGTTTTTAAACAGGAATACCACACCATTTAAAAATTAACATACATTGAGCATTAAAGTATTAACATTCAAGTTCTGTTTCAGCTGTTATACACACCAGGCATGCTGCACACCCTGTGCTCTGACTGGGCAGAGCTTAAAGTGCTCATATTATGCTTTTTGGCTTTTCCCTTTCCTTTATTGTGTTATATATCTTTTTTGTGCATGTTATAGGTTTACAAAGTGAAAAAGCCCAAAGTCCACCGCAAAGGGACTTACCATCTCCAACAGAAAACACTGTTCACAAACTGCTCCAAACAGCTCTATTGTAGTCCAGCCTTTACTTCTGTGACGAACATGCATCACTTTGTTACACATGTATAATGCTCATACAGCTGCTAGCGTGGCACGCCCTCATACTCTGCTTCTGACTGGCTAGTAGTCCTTGCCTAGCTACTGCACATGTGCAACTCCCAACAAAGATGGTACAGAAGTGAGATGCCTGACTCTGTAGCTAAAACAGAGAGCTCAACACACAGGGTGAAAAGAGGAGCTGCAGCAAAAATATGGTGTTTTTTGAAAATTAAACCATGTAAACCTATTCTGATATAACCTCTAAATAGAATTATGTAAGTACTTGTGTACTGTGTAGGGAGAATGTCAAATATTCTACAGGTACAAACCAGAGCCTTAACAGAAAATAGGGATGCTGTCTGCTCTTGCTATATTACAAGCGGTCTGTCAGTGTGACATGCGGAGTGTTAATCCATCTGACAAATGAGCTGCGGAAAAACTTGTTGAGTATTTTGTACAAAATAATTTCACAAATGAGCACCTGATTTAACTTAATCCAATTGAATTGTTAAATTACATTTTACTTTTTTTTTTCAAAGTGTGAGGAAATAAATAAAGCATCACCAGGGCAAATGCATGGAATTGTTTTTAATCCAAAAACTAGGAAACAAATTTAAGCAGTGAGCTCTGATCATCCGCTTGTTGATTTTTGGTGTGGATTTCGGGTTAGAAGATGAGTCAGAAAAAAAACGTTTTAAATCTTTAGTAACTGGGGTTATGACTGATAAAGAGAGAGAGACTATCACCAAACAATGTTTTGTCTGTCTCTTTGTCTGTGTTTACCTTATCTAATTTGACTTACTGCTGAAAAAAAGGGAAAGAAAAGTGATGCAGTGATTTATTGTTGCCTTATTGAAAATCTTAAGAATTAGCCCTGGGCACACTCCGGGCTGGTAGAGGAGGGGCTGGGTGGTGGAGTACAGTACATACGGGGGTGAGAAGAGGGTAGAGGAAAAGAGAATGACAGGAGGAGGAGATGATCTTTGATACACTAAAGTTGTTTGTGTGTGTGAGGATGTGCGTGGGTGATATTACAAATCACCTGTCTGTCAAGCTGACAATCTATCGAGGCTCAGTCAACATGTCGTGCTGCTATTGGCCATGGAGATTAGATTTGAATCAGCAATCCTATCTAACCTGTCATCAGCTGTGATTGTCTTGGCAGCGCGAGTTTGGAAATATGCAAATATTGTACATCTCACACAGCTTAAGTCCCTTACACAAAGGTATAAAAAATGAACATTTTGCATGACACACTTACTGTCAGCTATACGGTGGTGCATGATAATGTGACCAGAGACTCAGAGGTGACCTAAAGTCTGTGTTTAAAAGGAATAAAATAGGTTACTATGTTAAATAAGGAAAAGAGCTAATGTTTTGTAGATGAAACAAGTCCGGTTAATGTAAGATAGGCAGAGGATCTGAACGCAGAGTTAAGGAAACTGATTTTTTTTTTGGAGAATAGTTGTTTCCAGCAAAAAAATAATGGAAACCTGCTAATACAGTATATGCCACTCCATTGCTTAAACACCGACATTGGACATACACTGACAGATGTAATTGCTTCAAAGTCAATGTTGGACCACAGTTAGAAACAAACATCTGGCAAGTTTTAATTGGCTAAGAGAGTAAAACAGAGGCGTCTATAAAACAACCCCAGACAGAGATCAAATACAACATGTTGGCGGCAGATTAGGACTGCAGGCTACATAATACAGTAGGCAGGGGACAAGTACAGCAAACTGGAGTAGTAGAGCACAGCAGACTACTGTGCAATCAAGAGGAGGGGACGAAGGAAACTGAAGATCGGAGTTGGGGTCTGGCCTTGCTACCACAATCTGATGCTTTGGCTTTACTGGAGAACAAACAGCAGGCAGAATCAAAAGCCAGAAAACAACAGCAGAGAAAGGATGGGTGACGGTATGTGACCCAGTTCCCCAGCCAGAAATGAACCACAAACGTTTCAGTTATGTGGAGTAGTAGACAACCAGGACAATAGTACACTCAAACTTTGTCCTGTTTCTTTTTGTTTGTTAATTTTGTACAAATTACCTGGTGAAGTCATCAGTTGGCAAGTTGTTATTTTAGTCCATCAACACTATTTTTCTTTTTTTTGCATGTGTTTAACCCATTCGCTGTAGCATTAGTCAATAATTATAGCGATATTGTTGACTTCAGCAGCCTTACTGAAAACTGTGATCAACTGCAGTACTGGAGTATGCAAAAGGTGAAGGGCTACCACATACTTCTTTTAATCTACGCCTGATTTTGTCATCCTGACCAAATATCAAGATTTGGTTGAGTCAATAGACCTTTTTCACGGCAGACATGTTGACATGTCATAGTAGGAAAAGCACAGGTGTTTTCAAAACCATTAATGATGGCTGCATTCCACTTAGGAGAGGCCCTGGTATTAAACCATTAATGATGGCTGCATTCCACTTAAGGAGGCCCTGGTATTGTGCATGCTGACTCACTGAAATAGCTTACTGGGACACTTAATGGAATTGAGCCATCGATAAGGTTATCAATTTCAGCTGGGCTTTTCCTACTATGGCAAGTCAAAATGTCTGCTGTGAAAAAGGTCTATACTGACTCGGTAATGAAGGAGTTGGGGATAACTTACAGCATAGCTTTTTTTGAAGAGGGAAAGTCCTTTAGCATGATATACATAACACCATCAATCTCTGAGGGAGGGAAGCAAATGCCAATGAAGAATTGAGCAATGTTCTATCTGTCTGTGCTTGTAACACCATTAATGAGGAATCCCACACCAGAAATGTTCCCTGTTGTCAAATATGTGATCCCATTCCTGTACAGTATATTCTGTCAAACTATGTATATGTACACAAGCTAGGGCTGTGCAATTATTCAAATTTTAATTGTGATGTATTTCGGCTCCTGACAATCACAAAAACAATCTAATCGAGACAAACGATTATTTTGCACATTACATTTTGCAAGTAAACTTTGTGTTGTGTTCTAAAGAGCTATTTCAAAAAGTTCAACGGGAAAAGTATTAAGGGAAATTTCACATTTCAAAGTGTTTTTTTCAAAATTTGTTTCACTGTTTTACTGTTTTTTTTAGTTCAATAAAAGCAATATCTTTTCAATATGATTTCGTTATTAATCAAAATAATTGTAATTATGTTTTTTTCCATAATCGAGCAGCCCTAACGCAAGAAAGATAAAAAAGTCTGTAAAAGTGTGTTATTACCTCTGCCAAGGAGGTTATGTTTTGTGTGGGGATAATCAGAATCAGAAAAATTCACACTGCATTAAGATTGTGAGATTGGGCATGCCTTGGGGGAGGTCTGCGCTCTCAGAGTGCCCTTCTAGTTTAGTTTAAAATTCTTCAATTTTGGTTTTATGTTAATCCACATTAATAATCAACACTTTTTGCAATATAAGATATATAATATGGTAAATGTTCACCATGTGGTGAGCAACTTCATTGCCAGTCATAACCAGCTGCACAGTTTCGGTAAGTATATGTACTAAGTACATGTATAATTTATGTCTAATTCTCTGTTTTGTTGAGCATATTGAAGTTAAATCGTTGGCCAATCCCTGTCATCACCACTAACTGCTTTTGGGAAAATCCTAATCTAATGTCTATGTGTCCCACAATCGACCCTTCTTGCTGATAAACAGCCAACTAGTCTGCATGCTGCCTTGTGTTTTGTCAGTTCAAAGACAATCTACTAAAGGACCTTTAAAGCCAAGCAGAAAGCCAAGGCGATATCAAAGCACACAAACAAATCCCACAGCAGCACATTAAGCCCAGACATCACTTTAAACAAATCAAACGCCTCGCTTCAAAAGAACAGTTAAGCGTACACAGACAAATACACACGCACGCATGCCAACACAATGACATGCAATTACTGAGCAAAAGCATTAAGTATACAGTGAGAACTACATTAGAACAAGTCTGTTTGTGTGTGTGTGTGTGTGTGTGTGTGTGTAGTATTTACTCACTGTTAATTGCACACAATGTCCACAGCTCTTTGAGACTCTAATAAAATGTTATTACTAGCATAAGCACTTACACCTGCTGAGCTTTTACTATGAAACATTTTACTATGTGTATATTTACGTGTGTGTGTGTGTGTGTGTGTGTGTGTGTTTGTGTGTGAGTAAAGGAGAGGTGTGTACATATGCACGTTGATGTTTGTGTGTGCATGTGTTGGTGTGTGTACAGTATGTGGTGGGTCAGATCAAATGCTCTGCCGCTGTACTGTCAGGACTCTGGAATGCTCTGCACACCACTGATGATAAGGCCTCTGAGGAGCACAGGACTAACCCCGCTCTAATGTTGCTATTTTGGATCAAACACACTTTTGCTTTTCATGTGGGATTTGAGTCACTTAATTAACATGAATGGGCTCTCCAGAGCAGTTTAATATCGCTCATTTATAAGCCAGTCCATCACACGTTAGAGGGACTGGCTATAGCGGGTTCGGCCCATCATATACACACGTTTCTGTTGCTGCTCATATAAATTAGCCTTTCAATCACTTGTTTAAGCTGCAAAGTTCAAAATACAACTGTGCTGAATGCTTTAGACATGGTCGGAGCAGAAAAAAAATGCAAATCACAGTCTTTCTTAATGACAAAGTGAAATAAAAATACATTTCCCCAAATCTTAGGCCTGTTTATACCAATATATACCAATTATATAAAAATCCCTCTCTTTTGTCTTCCCGTAATAAAATAGTTGTTCTGTATTATAAAAGTCCCCCTGTCCTAATGAGCTCACAACACAGTTGAGGGAGGTGTGTTTAGAGGCCAACAGTCACTTTTGGGTGATCCAATCAGATCTGAAGGATTTCATTTAAATCCCTCTTGTAGCTATAGTCTGTCCACATGCCCCTCCACTCTCACTTACTGAAACTGTGAAGATCACCAAGACTCAACAAAATACCAAAGACAAAAGTGCCATTATGAAAACCCTAGAAAATGATTTGGGCAGGGCAAATGTCTCCAATTGTTCAAAGATAGTTTCAAGTACTGAACAGCAGATTGGCTTTATTACAAATTTGGAAAGGGGGGATCAAACAAAGTTGAAATGTATAATTTCCTTCCTGAAAAGGGGGATACTACCTCTTCTGACTCCCCTGAAGTCAGGCCCTGATGGTAAATTGTAATTACCAGACGACGCTTGCCAGTAACATGGCAGACTGTTTCATAGCCAGCACTCTCACCACCTGCCTAATGAACAGACAAGATTCAACAGAACCTCTGCATGGCTCTAAGCTCTGCAATATCAACACAGGAAAGCGTGCCAAGTGTTTGTTTCGAGGTATGCTCTCTAAACGATTGGGAAGAACGCTCAAAGAAAAAGAAAAAAACTTGGCGAAGAAATTACTGCCCTGGTAGTGTTTCCATGACAGAAGCAGCCACTTTAAACTCGCTCTTATTAACAGTGCGTGTGTTTTAGGTTCACTGCAACAACACCATGGAGGGCCGAACTGTTTATCTTCACAGTAAAGTTAATGCAGATTTCTGACGTTTTAAAAATGATCAATTCATATTAATCTGAAGAATAATGAAATAATATTATATCAGTTGAATTTGTAAAGCAACTTCATATTAAGTGGAGCCATGCAAATTAGTTAGGCAACAACTTTTACGTTACATGTTTCAAATTTTGTTTGGGGATTGGATTTGGATTTATCTAGTCTCGCATTGCCAGACCCTACTCCACAGCGCTGGGAAAGAGGGTCTGGATAGTCCACATAGCATGCCGAGATGGGAGAAAAACGTGCTCTGGTTTATTGCCATTTCTTTAAACCAATCACAATTGTCTTGGGCGGTCCTATGCGCCAGACGGAGCCACGTTGCCTCTGCAAAATAGCCTCAGGAAAGAACTTGTTTTGGTGGAACAATTGTACATTGAAAAGTTGTTTTAGTCGTGCACAGAGAGTCTAGCTAGCTGTCTGGATTTACCCTGCAGAGATCTGAGAAAAGGTTAACCATAGTCCTCATAAATCCACCGGAGTATAAAATTACAACACAAAAAAAGCGGAAGGTAACGGACATCCGACTGAAAAGAATGACATGGGGCGGAATTTTTTGCGGCACCGGAGCAATCCCGGAAGTGGAACGTTGTGGATATAGACTAGGATTTATCTAACAATGTAAAGTAAAGGCGTAATATGTATGTATTTACTCTAACTAATATGCACAAGCAGCCTGTAAAGTTTACATATGTGTGGCCTTGGTGATATGCTGACATCATATGTAAATAAACCTCCCCTCCACATTCATTTTTTTGTGCCCCCTTAGTGTACAGTATTCTTTCTGTAATCAGCCCTGCTGGAGAGAAGTTGAAGGAGGCAGAGCAGGAGAGGGGGAAGAGGGGAGGGAAGGAAGGGCGAATCTCTTTCTACTTTCCGCCCCGGTGTTTGAAGTCTAAAATCTTTTGCAGGGTTTTAAACATCTGTTTCCAAACTGCCAGCAGCCACTAATTAGGGCTAAAAACAAGACGGAACGTCGTGAGAACCCTGGGGTGGGCATGAGGCGACATGCACACCCCGCTAAGAAACCACCGCATTCCTCTGCCTAAAGACTACTTCTCTCTACAAGGGGGGAGTTGGGCAGGGGGTGGAGGGGAGGAGCAGGGCGGAGGGAGGTGAGGTGGTGGTAGTAGTGGGTCGGTGGGAGGAAAGAGATACGGGAAGGGTAGGCATTATTTTGAGGCCCCACCTGTCAGTGTTTTCTGTTTGATTCTGGGGGCTGTGTGTGTGTGTGTGTGTGTGTGTGTGTGTGTGTGTGTGTGTGTGTGTGTGTGTGTGTGTGTGTGTGTGTGTGTGTGTGTGTGTGTGGAGCCACATCAACACTACCAACAGCTTGGTGTATGACTTGTCAGAAAGAGATAAGAGAGGTTTTGTTGCAGCTTTTTTTTTTTACCATTTGAAATCATCAAGGTGCATGGTATTTTACAGTTTAACGCCTCTGCAATGACTCATACTAAGTTTGTTCTCTGTCTCTCCCTTCTATTTTCTGTCCTTCAGTGCCATCTCTCTCTATCTCTTTCTTTCTTTCTTTCTTTCTCCTCCATCCTTCTCCATAGCCAGGAATTGCCTCTGTACATTACAGCACAAGTCAGCCAGGCCCCTCTAAGCATCTCCATGTAAACAATGGTTTGATATAAAGCTTGCATCGTCCCCTGATTTAATATCTCTATTTTCCATGAAACATCCATTGAACTCATGTTTGTATTTTCAACCGCATAGTAGGGGAATAGAGATCCTACTATCTCCTCTCCTGTTTAGTTTGGAGATGCTTTCTTTTTCTCTGTGGAACACTGATGTATAACTAGCTCTGTCAGAGAAGTGGGCAGGCGAAAGACTTGCACTCTGAACCCATACTGAGGTCATTATGGGTCGTCAAGCTTTTGTCTAAATACAAGAGGTGAAGGTCCGGAGCAGTGGGTGTAATTTAGTCCTCGCTGGTCTTTTCCAAAAAGACGAGGTACAATCTCTTTGATGTTGATGACTTTGAGTCAGAGTTTCTCATGTTTGATTGATGCGCCGGCTCGCTTGGCTGGAAATTTGCAGCCTGGCACACAGAAAACTGAATTTATTGTGAGGAATCTGAGAGCCAATAGTTAGCCTTTCTAAATAGCATTCTGGAAAGATCAAACTGTAAATTAAAATAAGGCAGAGTAGTGCCAGGTATGGTTTGTTTTCTTTGAGCTACCGTTCTTCGAGCTCTTTTCAAAGTTGAATGGGTGTGACTGATTACATATTCTGTTTCTCTTTTCCTCAGAGCACTTCACCTGCCAAATGGTGGAACTGGAAAGCTTTGATAAACTTGTTTGTAGAAAATGTCATAAAGTATTAACATAATTTACTTTATAAACATTTACCTCCCTATATAGCAAAGTAGCACCATAATGAACATCTTCTGTCAGTTTTTGCTTCCGGTGATATCTACAGGTAAAATTGGCTTTTCTTTCCCATCAAATCCATAACACATCCCACAACTCATGGCAGACATCAAGCCATATACACAGTCTAAGCCAAAACAGAAGAGACATATCAGCTTGGTTTTAACTCTCTCTCTCAGCAACTTTATAATGATTCTGTCCATTTTTCGAAACATGAACCGTGATGCCTTTCTTTGCCATCGTTTTGCCAAACTGTTCTCTGCAATAGTCATGTATCACATGTAATTGAGGTCATGCCTATTGTATATAGATAAGCAGCATTTAAATATGAGGCTAATAGGCTAACTGGGGTCTGTGTCATCATGCCTTATTAAAAGAAAAAAATTATGTAAATTACTAATTTAGCTCCAAGTAGAGAGTTTATTCCCTGGAGTCCTTATGTTTTCTCTCCTTGCAGATTTCCTTGGATTGGGGTGGCACCTAAATCGTGGTTGCAGCTGCTGCCGTGGTCCTGCTCGACGCCCTGCTACACCCTGCACTGCTACAACTATTATTTATATTCATAGTTCTATTATCTTTATTGTTACTATGATTGCCACTGTTCATCATACCAACTGCTTAAATTATTATAAATCATATTTCTGTATATCTGTATCAGTGTCTCTGTGTCCCAACCGGCAGCGGCAGATGGCCGCCCACCAAGAGTTAGGGTCTGTCCAAGGTTTCTGCCTGTAAAAAGGAAGTTTTTCCTCGCTATTATCGCACCAAAGGCTTGCTCTTGGGGGGAATTGTTGGGTCTTTGTAAATTATAGAGTGGGGTCTACACCGATTTCATCTGTAAAGTGTCCTGAGATAACTCCTGAAATAAAATTGAATTCAATTGAATTACGACTCATCGTCATATCAGCCCCCATCTAACGTGTATACACCCAAGTCCACAGCACTGACTGGAATTTATGTCACCAGTTCTACATCTATGACTACGTTCTACCATTACAGCTACTGCAGGGAGGCCAGCTGTTGTTGAGTTCGGCTGACGTCCTGCACATTTGTGTTTTGTCTGCATAATCAAGGAAACCAGAAGTAAACTGATGGAGAGATACAGGCCCAAATTACTCAGGAGGAAACAGGGAACAATGAGTAATTTACGGTGGCTTCTTGTCTCTGTTCCACCACAGTATCGTCAAGGCTTATCACTGTCATTTACATCTCTTCTCTCCCATTTGCCCAAGGCAGAAAACTCTGTAGGAACATGTTATTATTCTCTGTGACAGAATGGTTAATTACAACAACATACAATTTAGATTCAAATTAATAGTTGTAAGTATTTATTAGAAGGATAACCTAATACATTTTATTTGACCCTTTTACGTAGTCAAAAACAGCCAACAATATACAGCAAACAACATGATGCTGATTGTGAGAGAGAGATGGACAGCAACTACAATAATACCTAACTATAATAATTATAGAAATATGGCTCATAACCCTCTTCTTTTGCGCATGAAAACTTAAAGAAATACACTAGCAGCCAGGGTAGCAGCCTCTGACCCTGTATTTACTCTATTAATAAGATTGTTTTTCAAATCATTCTTCTTCAGGAAAAACAACTTCTGCTGCCCTGTGGTACCACATAAAGTGTTTGAAATTGGACCTCTAGTAGGAGTTACTGTATGTTTGGACAGAACACAACCGTAGTTGTGATAAGAGGAAATTCCCATTTGGGACACATTTTATCAGAATTGTTGCAATAAATATACAGTGTGCCCATTTTGATTGAAGTTACTTTCAAAGAACAGATTTACTGTTATTATTTTTGTTAGACTTGAACTGTAGAGTAACTATCAGCTTAGGCAAAACCCCTACACACTCACACACACACACACACTCACAAACACACACACACACACAAACACACAGTCTCCGCCAGCTGAAATAAACAGCAATGTAATAAAGACGTTGACCTAGCTAACAAAATCAGATTTATTTTGTGCACTGTAGGCGTTATCATTGGCCCAGTAGCACTCGACCCACCCATTCTCCACCTGTTTTATTGTGTAATATGTTTCCTTGTATAAATCATATTAAAGATAGAGTAATATTAACATTGATAGCAGAAGGAGATAATGTCTCTGACTGCGTTTCACTTCCTTTACAGGGTTGTAGATACATAGGGTACAGCAAGGTTAGAGTCAACTTCATTTAACCCGGATGGTAATATAATAGTAATAACAGAGTATTTTCCCTCCCATACTTAATTATTATCAATTTAAAGGAGGACTTTAGTGATTTAAGTGTGAGAGACAGATTCTTGTTTTAGAAAAGGTTACAATTGAAGCAGCAACCTTTAGTCCCAGGTATGAATCAAGCCCAAAAAACACTTCATCCTACATTTCCGATAATGCAGCTGGATAGCATTTTTCACTAGATCCTCTCTGCCTGGCAAATGCACACGTCTTTCAATCTCCATGCCCACAGTTTGTAATTCAGGCTTTCTGCAAAAAGAATTATACCTCAAGCTGAGAGCATAACCCTCTGATGATGATGTCATCAGGGTTATTTTTCAATCTTTGGAAAGCTACCTTAGATTCACAAAAGACGTTACACAACTGTGTTTACCATCTGAGCAAAACTCTTGTGTGCCAAAGAAACTTGATGTGTAAAATTGGTGGAGTGCTCCTTTAATTTGAAGGAAAAGCCACAAATTTGCCAAAGTAATTGAATTCAAAGTAAATCAAAACCATTAGATAGAGAGATGAGGCTTTCGAATATGTCTGATATGAATGGGTATATTGAATCAAAATCTTGCCCTCAGACAAAAAGCTGCACGGCTTTCTCCTGCACGAGGAAACCATTACAAATACAAATAGTGATACAAACTCGGAGAAACACATGCTCTCATACGCTCACATCCTCTCACTTCCAATCCCCTCCCAACTCACCTGTCTCCCAACTCTGTTATTATGCAGCCTCATACGGGCATGGATGTCCTTGTAGGTTTCGCGTGCATCCAAGAAGTCCCTCGAGAACTTCTCGCCAAATTCCACATCAGGGCTGCAGCCGCCCCACTCCCAGGAGTCCTGGGGTCCCGGCAAGTCGGCAGGGAAGTGCTCCATGACACCGTGTACCATACCCTTCCCCCGGTGGATGGCCTCCAGTTGCAAACGGTGCAGTTTGATGCGAAAGGCCTCCTCGTCCCCACGTCGCTTCTCGTCACAGCTGCATGCTTTCAGTTTGCCCATGGAGCAGGCGTTGGCCACTGCGTGCACCACACCTGCTGCTGCGATGGCATACGCAAAGGCACTCTCTCTGAAACCTGTGAAATGACAGGGTAGTGGTGTTGTTATATTGCCTCATTTGAAGGGTTATAAGAACTGTCACAATCAGGAAACAAAGTTTGGGAAAGGAAAGACTGGGATATTTTGTCTAAAGATATATGTCATAACACATAGTTTCACGGCTTGTAGTCCAGAACATGTTTACAGTTAAACAGGTTGGAATTCAAACTCTCTAAACTGACGCTGCGATGACACATGACACATTCATCACATGAAAAAGCTTATGAAAGCTGAAATGAGGGCCGTGTCAATATTCAGCGTTGTGACAGGTTTCTTTTAAGAAGCCGCTGTAGAGGCATTCACGTGTGTTATAACGTATAAAGTATGATGGAGTTTGTGTAAAATATCAACTCTTTTTCAATAACCTGCAGGCAGAACATACTGTACCAGTGTGCTGAGGAGAGGATTACCAGAGCGATGGAGGATGACATTTGATAACAATTCAAAATTCAAATTAGTGTGACTAAAGTTCTGTTTACAAGTGTTTTTTTCAGTTGTGTTACATTTTCTATTTTTAACTGAAACAGCATCCGGAATAGCAACAAAACCATTTCATTCCCCTCATTCAAGTTCCGTTGTAAAACTGCTGGATACAACTTGTCAAGTCATTTTCCTAGCACTAAAACTCAATTTAACCTCTTCTAACGTCTCTGTTAGCAACACGTGTCAAATTTGTGAGTTAGCACGCTTTGTTTCAACAATGCTGTAGTAAAACAGCTTCCTCTATTTTACTCATAAGAGTTTATTCACACATTTATACTGTATACACACATTCCAAGACTCATAAAAACCCCAAAAAAATCTGGGAAAAAAAAAAATAAGGTTAAAAAAAATTTGTGTTTTTTTTGTGTGGGGCCCCAAAAAAAAAAAAAAAAAAAAAAAAAAAAAAAAAAAAAAAAAATTCGCCGTGTGAACATGCAATACATCCCACCACTCCCATCAGAGGACTAACACACTGAACAGGGCTGTGTCTCCTTCTTAGATACAATATATGTGGCTGTGCAACTCACTGATACTTCCTGATGTCTGTACTATCTTCAGTGAGTGGAATGGTGCTAGTTCCTGAATGTGCGCTACAGCACTGTACGAAACAGGTCCTCTGGCTAATGATTACAACTCTACCACAACTGATCTGTAATTCAGCAGACTAACGTTGCAGCGCTCTTCTCTTACACACATGCACTGGTAATACACACATTCTCTGTGTCCATGTTGATGCATTTCTGAGATTAAAACAAATCCATGTCCAATTGTGGAATCCGTGAATCTTGAAAGGATGAAGTGTGACAGCAGCTCTTGCACTTGTACCCTCTACAGTGTTTGTTGTTAGATCTCAGCTTACTGCCTGTGAGCATGGTGCCTTCAGGTTCTACTAAAGCAGCCTCACTGGCACTCACTTACTGGTGTAGAAAACAGTGAAGATTATAATGGAAACATGTTAAGAAAACATGAAAAGAAACCACTTAGGAGTTTATAGCACACAGCTTGAAGGGGGAAATGATTCAGGCTGCTTGTTTGAGTCAAATAAAAGGCTATTAACTTGAACTGCTTCTTTTAACACTGTTTGATGTTACTTCCTTATTTATATATTTTAATAAACTTCATATTATTTTGTTTTTGTAAGGTATGATGTAAAGTTTGATACATTTTCTGGACTTTTTTGCTTTTGTGAATAAGTTACTTGACACTGGGCACATGAAAAGTCGGAGGCATCGTAAGTACTTCCGTTCAATTTTCATTTTCCTTCAGGACTACGTCTGGGTTTGCGGTATATTCTTGGGTTTTCTCCAGTAACATCTTTACTGGTCCAATCAGCGAACAGAGGGAGTGGCTGAGAACGATGACGTTGAGGTTCGGTAACCTTCGGGGAGTTCCGTAATGGCGGCGGAGAAAGATGCGAGCGAAGCCATTCGGTCCGTTGTGGCAACGCTGCCGAATATCCATGAGTTAAAGCCCGAGCAAGAACTATCTTTGTCTTTGGTCCGTTAGTGGTGAAGGAGTTGGCTAAGGTGAACACTAGCGAAGTTAAGCCGACGTCACGACCAAACGTTAGAGATTAGTTATGGCAGATCCAGAGCGGCTCTGGGCAGATCCAGTAGTTTTAAACTTCAACAGAGTACCCGCCTTCAAGGAAGTTAACACTTGTCAATGGAGAGTGGCCAGACTCTCTGTACAAATGAAATGTACCAGAGTCTGGTAGGACCAGGCTAGAAATAATCCATACAAGCAAGTGACAATCTGCAGTTCTCTAATACAACTGTCATTTGCAAGTAATACTGTAGCAGCACTATTGTCATTGTATGAAAAAAACCACAGCTTTCTCCTTGCCATTCTGTTAGCGCAGACCGGGTGTCATCACAGGGGGCTCTGGCAAAACAATGCGGGGTCAACCATCAAAAAAGTTGAAAAAACTGCAACAACGTAATATCACGCGGAAATCATGTCAGGCTATAAGTAATGCTTTTTTGTCTGGACTTCCAGCTTATCAAACCAATCAGCGTCTAGTGAGGAGCTACTGGCAGCTACGGGCATGGTTTATGTGTGTGACGGCCGCAACTCTTCAGACAGATGGTTCATCCAATCACCTGCCAGGTATTCTTTTGAAAGTGCCTCCCCTTTTCCAAACTGTTTCCAATGACGACTGTTCTGATGGTTTTGTATAACAAACCATCTGGCGTGTCTAACATGCCTAACATCTTGGACTTGCAGAAAAGCAGTGAGTCGACCAGATGCAGGTTGACTTTCATGTAGCAAGGAAGCTGATCCTCATTTCAACAAACTGGCAACATTACCTACAGTGTCTCTAGCTGCACATAACCTGCCTTTAACAACATACTGCACAGTCAGGTGATAATTCTCTGTGGATTTATCACTAATCTGTTAATCTCTTTAACATAACAACACACAAGTAGTCGTTTGATCCGTTGTTATTATAAAAAGATATTTATAGCAGCTTTAATGTGCAACATCTGATTAAGGGCAGTTATGAATTTGGTTTTATACCAGCAAAAATAAAGACACACACACACACACACACAAACTCAAAAATTGTTCTGAATATATAATTTGACTCACTTACTCACAATCTGCCCCCAACCCACCCCCTCCCTTACTCCACCCTAACACCTTGACTCACACAAGTTGGGGGAAGTGAAAAGGATGGCACTTAGGCACATCCTTATACATAGGAAGCCTGTTTTAGCTCTTGCCCTGTTTTGAGCCACGCTCTGCAACGCAGGCCCCCGAAAGACTGGGAACAAATCAATCTAACAAATAATTTACCAGCTGCGACATGCCCGGCTGAACTGATGGCAGCCGAAGTGACAAAATGAATTAAAGATTCAAAGGAAACTGTCACTTTGTGTTACAGAAACCGACTAAACAGGTTTATGCGTTTGCCGCCGAGAGTTGGGAAAGTGCTGAAAGCAAATTCACAAGCACTTGCACTGGCAAGGGAAGTAAAAGCATTAGGAGCAGCCCAGCGAGGGAGGACGCAGATACAGTGACAGAGAAACAGAGGGAGAAAGACAGAAAGAGAGAGAGATTCTCCTATTTCTGTCTATCCATGTCTTGCCTGACATCCTCTTTAGCCTAGTTTTTGATGCAAGCTAAATGGCAATGAACATGGGCCTATAAAAGTTATCAGAATCTATCAGTAGAGAGCTACGTGGCAGAGCCAGAGAGGATCCGAGCATCATCTGATGTAATAAAATTAGACATCAAAACAAACATTGAGATGCAGGGCCCCTGATACGGAACTCCAAGACTTTTTAGAATCAGAAGATTTGAGAAAGGTCTGCAAAAATATTTGAACAGGCGAGGTTCCAATTCCCCAAAACTATTTCATTTGTATCTTGTTTTACTAGAATGGTTTCATGTCATTGCGTAAACATTGCTTCACAGGCTTTTAAAACATAGATAAACGTATTAGTATATTAATTATAAAGCAAAAATATCAGTTTGGTATACATAAGTCTTAAGTCATTTATTTTTCCATGGGAAATTACATTGAAAACTTATGTTAATCTCCACAATTCCATCTAATCTACGTCTGTAAACACTGCCCTTCTGCAGTAGCTGCACGCAACAATGAGCCCGCAGCACATGCACTTGCATTTCTTTTTAGCTTCCGTGGAGCTTCTGTGAACGCATCAACATCTACTGTAACAAATGAATCATCCAATTTAAAAAGGTTGTTTATGTCAGTGGTTTGGAGTTTCTGCACCCCAGGCAAACCAGGGATGCCAGACAACCAGCAACTGCCTCAACTAGTAATGACAAACAGCCTTTCAATGAGTCAGTAAGGAGTGAAAGTATGGCCAGAGGTGTGTAAGCATATACGCTGGTTAATAGTTTTTTGTTTTTTTTCTAAGATTCACAAAGGTGACAAGGTATAAAGTCCTTAGTGAGGGTTACAAAACTAAAGTCTCATGCTTGTATAGCACGCAGATTAAGGAGAACATAAATTATAGCAACACCCCTCCAGGGATGATATGAGACATTTAATCAGTTGTTGTTTTTTTATGATGGGGAATGCCATCAACAACTCAGGGACACTGTCTAAAAAGATGCTTTAAAATATCCCAGTTTGTTTGTTTTTGACATTTTGTGCACTTCTTATACATTAAAAACTAAAAAATTGCAATGAACAGATAGATGTACAATGCAATATATTAATATGAAATGCAAGAGGTGTCATTAAAGCACTATGATGCATTTCATTCCAACATGCCAGGGTCCTTTCAGTAGAAATGTATCGCTAACAACATTTTAGAGCCATTTCTAACAATTTGAATGCAACATGTATATAAAAATCTATTATATAATTTGTGTTTTGATCACTATCTTCTTCCGAATATGGTGAAATTGAAAGCAAACTCAACTCAAGACTCAATCTTCCGACCACATTGTGCGTTGGCCATCCATCCAGGTGCTCTTGCTATTAAGAAACTGATGCCTTTTCCAGT
The DNA here is from genome assembly GCF_010015445.1 of Perca fluviatilis. Taxonomy (NCBI): domain Eukaryota; kingdom Metazoa; phylum Chordata; class Actinopteri; order Perciformes; family Percidae; genus Perca; species Perca fluviatilis. The sequence goes on from NC_053123.1 coordinate 10,040,130, forward strand.
CAATAACCTGGGATGAGTCCATCTAAAGGGCTTCCCAACACTAAAGATCCTCTTTCAACCTCTGTGGCTTACTTGCAAAGCTCCAAGCTCTAAAAACCGTCAGAGAAAACTGATCTGCATCAATTTTGGTAATCTTAAGGTGACTAACAGCTTTTGAAGTGATCTGCTCTTTTGTACGGGCTGTTGAAGAGATACAGTTAGGGTTAGAAAGTAGATACCATCTGCTAGTCACTAGAGCTAACCTAACCTTCTGGACGACTTCATATCTGTGAGATAACATTCAAGAAGTATATCTATGAAGGAAAATTATCCTTAATCTTTTGTCTGTGTTCGGAGAATAATATAAGCCTACACCAATGCTTGTTTAGGACGTTTATCTTTGTGGTGACTAATCTTTCTAAGCCTACCCTTTCAAGGTATTCTATCAAAGTGTGTTTGAGGATGAAACCACAGCCTGTTTGAAGACTAAACTTTTGAACTTCATGCTTGTACTTCATTGTTCTTTTTCAGCAGGTAGCCTACCCTTTGGTGACATCGCATCTCTGTAGCCTACACCTCAATGCCCCCAAAGGTGTCTCGTAAGCTTTCGCTACAGATTTTTTGCATTTTGTAACATTTAAAATCTAAAGCATTTTGTTTTCCCCCGGAGCTGCGACTCAAATATTTAAGGTGATGACGATAAGCTCAAGAGATGCAAAATGGTTACAAGAAAAGCAGATGTGAATTCAAATGAAATTTTACAGCACGCCTACTTCTGTAGTATATTGTATTATCACTATAAAACTTACCTCTTTTAAAGACTATGCTGTCGTAGGGTATTTTGTTCCGAGTCTCCAGGCTGGAGCAGTTCCAGCGGTGCCCTCTGAACTGGTGCTGGCACTCATGGATGGCAATCTGGATTCCCTGGATTGCTGAAGCCGTCACGTCTGGGTTCCGCATGCACACCTCCAGCTGGCGCCGCGTCAACCCAGGTAGAGTGAGACACACCGTGTTGGCATTCAGGATTGGGTCGATGTTGGGGAGCTTCAGGCCCAATATTTCATTGGAGTCTACCCTGCATGGAGCACATAGGTCAGGTTATTAGCTCATACATCTTTTGTTGCTCATAAGAAGTGGTAATTTTTCTGTTTCTGTTCGTTGAGTGTCACACCAGTGCTCAGTTCTTACAGTACCAAACAGACGTGATGGTCCCCACTGTTGTTGATTCCTTTAAAACCTCAATAATACACATACTGTGGGTCGATGGTTACAAAACCATCTGGCCGTTTAAAGGAGGAATGCACTCTCGCATCTCTTTATTTCTTCTTTTTTTTTTCAGATTTCTTCACTTTTTAATCATGCAAAGTTGTCACTAATGTAAAAGGAGAGCAAAAAACGTTGACTATGACCTGTGGGTTCAAATGGATGTAAATGCATACGCCAAACTCTGCAACATACTGTACTGTCATTTAGTGAGTGAGTTTAAGTGTTGGATGAGGGAACAGCATCCACTTTGTTGACATGAATCCAAGAGTTCCAGTAGCAGTTCCAGGTACGCAGCCGGGAAAAAGCAACTTACCCCCCTTGCGCTGTAAAGTCACCTCAGGAAATCAGTTAGCGTGTACATTTGACTATAGGCTGCAAGGTGTGCCTTAGTACTCAACTGTGTCTGCTGCTTCTGTTGCAGATCAATCATGTGAACAACAGTTATTCAGCCAAGTGACAGCGGCTCTTTTCTACTTCACAGAGAAACAGTAACAGCAGTAACAAGGAAAATACAGGATGCGTTGATGATGGCTTGAGAGCTGAAAAGTGCTCAGCTTTTTCTTTTCATTATCATTACAAGTAAAACACAGGTTGACTGTTGCAGAGTTCGTATGACTGGGACACACAAATCAGGAGGATGTACAGTATGGCTGTGGGCACACACACACACATGCAGGTAGACGCACATCTGTCTGCACACATGCTCCAGCACTCCCCAACATGCACACACAAATACCCAGGTGTAGGGAGGAGTGTGCAGTAAGTAACACACACACAGACACTCACACAGCTGCAGAAACTTTGCATTTCTTTCCATGGTTTCATCAAACATCTGTAACTTCAGCAAGTTTCTCTTCTGTGAGCCTCTTTAACCAAGAAACAGACTCAAAAGTTCACTCATTCTGACTAGCATTAGACTGTCATTACAGTCTAAAACACAACATGCTGTGACATCAGTTGTTGTAGATTTGCATATAGTGTTGCCCTATTTTCAAGGTGGCATTCCATGTTGAAGTTTGTGTCTCTGTAATTCCAGTTTTTTGTCGCTACCTGTTGTGTTTCCTGCTTTGAGAGTAGATCTGTTTCCACAACTAGCTTTCCAAAGGGCAGCTTTTAAATGATTGGCAACATTGTTTGGGAATGCGAAGCAGGCAATTGGCAATAGACCGTAAACTTGTAAAAAGCACACTAATGTTAAATTATTTTTAAATTAAATTTCATGTTTTTATATTTTTACATGTTTGATCTAAGTCAGCCAGAGTGCTGTGGGTAACTTAACTTTTGCTTGCTTGAATGAAAGCTGACTTGTTAAAGTAAATAATTGCGTAGCCCATTTAATTCACAGTAACCAATAATTTAGGCTATGTTAAAAATAGATCAATAAAAAGGGTTAGGGTTAATTTGATGAATAAATAAAGTTGTTGAACAGTTTTATGAGATAAAAGCCTTTTCAGTGTATGAAGTTGAACGTATTTAGTGTTAATTCACTCATTAAACTCAACTCACCTTGTATCCAAGAGACAGATAACCACCATTAAGACGCATGTTATTCTGAGGACCGAGTGTTCCATTGTGTGCCTTGTAATTATAAAGGAAAAAAGAAGAAAAAAAAAGTTTTTAAAAAAATAAAGAGACCCTAGTTTAAAGTCCAGTATTCCGCCTTAAAAGTTCAGGGAGGACAAAAGTGAAGAGGGTTGGGGGGTGGGGGGCGGGGGTCAGGTAAGGTCCGGCTGAACGTTGGCTTGACAGCTCCGACGACGTCCAGATGTGGCAGCCAGCGGCTGGACACTCATTCACAAAAAAAGAAAAGAAAAAAAAAAAAAGTTTCATCCACCTCTCAACTTACTGAATGGAGGAGGTTGCTAAAGTTTGAGGAACAAGTCAGTGTTGTCTTTTTCTCACACACATCCGTACACATCCTGGTATCTCCGCCGAAATATTTGCATTGGTATAACATCGGAGAGAAAGAGACTGCTGAACCGACATAGGCGCTCTCAATGAAGTCTGCTTGACTAGTGATGTTACGGTGCGCTTCTAAACTATACTGCACTTAGCGCTTCGCCAGCCCACTTTTTTTTTTTCTTTTTTTTTTTTGCGTCACCCAGGGAGAAGAGGAGCGCCGAGGGAGGTCAAGTGCCTCGTTAAAGCAGGATAGAGATCCTTTCAGATAAGGCAACCAGAAACACTTAGCCTGAGCCCTCTGTGAGGGAGAACATGTATATCCACTGGAGGAGCGATGCTGAGTAGGAGGAGGGCGACGACACAGTGTGTTGCAAAAGTGAAGAATACTTTTGTTATTGACTTAAGCGACTTCGGGTTTGGTTTAAAAGAGGAATATGATTATGAGGAGGAGGATGAGACTGGTGATGAAGATGATTATGAGTTGTAAGAGGACGCCCAGGGAAGAGTGACTTTTTGTGAATAAAAACAGGGGATTTATGATCATTCGTGTATTTTTTTGCCTTTTATCCTAAAAGCAGACCATGGGATTTAGCTGCTGTGTGTGTGTGTGTGTGTGTGTGTGTGTGTGTGTGTGTGTGTGTGTGTGTGTTTGTGTGTGTGCAATAGCACACTTTTTGTATCCTGCAATGACAAAAAACTGACAAAACTGGGGGGAATCTAAATTATGAACTTTATACTTTAATACTTAATTTCCCTCTTTAAATTCAAACTACCTCAATTATTTTACAGTGAATCTTATTTCCCCTTCCCTTCCATGCCTTGAATTAAGGTGGCACAATATTCACATCCATAACGTCTAATGAGAAATATTTAAAAAAGAAAGGTCAAGACTGAGCAGTAGAGGCTGAAATATTTTCGATTTTAGTCCCTAGTATGGGTCAAGCTAAAAAACAAACTGTTCCATTATAATGGAACAGCATATTTCATTACACCCTCCCTAGCTGGTAACCCCTCTTTACATCATCAGGGTGGGTTATTTTCTTGGACGTTAAAAAGCTCTTCCAGAGCTACAGGGCTGAGTAGTGCTAACAATGACAAGTAAACTGATTTTGATGTGAAAAATCGTTGGAGGTTTCCTTTAATAACAAGCTTCTGTTTAAAAGCAAAGTTGCAAAGTTTGAATTATGTCAATGTGAGGGCCATTGTGTGCTCTGTGAGTAGAAAAAGTATGATGAAAAAATGAGGGCTTGTTAAAATTGTCGACTGAAGTTCCCATTGCTCTCTAACCTTGCCTGTGTGTCATGGCCTTTAATCTTTCAATTTTAAATGACTATAAAGTATAACAAAAAGCTCCCTTGTTGATGAACACCACATGATATCACTCATCTCGGTGCTTTATGAGTAGCCTAGAATAAAGATTCAGAAACCACAAATAAAAAGGTTCCCCCCCCACCATTGGAGGGAAGTAAGCATTCTGCCAGAGTCACCAGAGTAGTAAAACACAGACGCAATTAAGTTGCCATACACAAATTTAGAAGATCAGGGAAACAATCCCACATCAAATTTGCTCCCAGGGGTATATATATTTATTTATCACAGCACCCTGATCTGGAACATTTGGCAGGGACGCCAACTTTATTCCAAGGCATGTAAGGAAAGCAGGCTTGTTAGTAGACGTAGTGGTTTTTGTGACTTTGAGTTTGGTTCTACAGCAGGATGTGTTGCATGTTGTCATCCCAATCTTTCTGTCTTTCTTGCTCTTATAATGACTGATGATAAAATGACTTTCTGAATCACAGCTCCTTATAAACACGACTCATACACCACTCCCCTGGCTCCGCTTGGAGAATCAAAAACAGCAGCAGAGGGGACCTCTACTGTGACACTGTTGTCACCCAGTAAGGCAGCTCTATCAACCAAATCATGAAAAGATGTCAAAGGCGTTTTTTTTCTTTACCATAAAACAGTCTGGAAGGTTTGGAAGGCCATTACTGACAAAAAAAAGAAATGAATGTAAGGCATCATAAATATAAATATGCTCATGATGGGACAAAAGAACATGGTGTTATTTTGTCACTTATTCGGAGCAGTAGGATTGCTGGAACCAGTCACCTGCATGTTCTGTGCTGGCCTGCTGCCGCTGGAGCCGTCAGACAGCCTTACAGCACGCACGGAGATGAGAAGGGTATGTATCGACTTGTCTAACTCTGGGGGTTACGGTGAATAAGCTAAATTCCCAATAAGTCGACGTGTTCCTTTAAAGCAAGACTATGTAGGCATCTTTCGAAAGACAAAACTGTATATCTCCTCTTAAAAATGGAAAGTTGAATCATAAGCAGTACTGTGCTCAGGACAATATGCTCACTGGTTTTGCTGCTACAACCTTACTTGGTCTAGTATGACCAGTAGTTTATTGTGACTAATGTTAGCTAACGCTAACACACCATGGCTAGGCATTGTTTTGTGACTGACATTACTGAGCCAGTGTGCTGATTCTTTTACACCGTAGGCTCCCTTTAAGTGATCTGTTTTATATATTGTTTAAAGCTGGTCTATGCATGCTTCAATTAACTAAAAAATATCAGACTATAAGTCAAAGACTCTAAGATAATAGTCTAAGTAAAAAGTCAAAATTAGTATTTTTATTTTCTTATCATGAAATATTTTTAATCAATTTTTAATCTAACCTTTTATCTGGTTTTGACTTAAGTCAACTCAAGTCCAAATGTTGACTTACCATGAGTAACCTTTCATATGTTTTCATTTACATTGTGGATATGTGCTTCCAATGGGACGCTACTTTGATGCAATCCACAAGTCAAAGTCAGAGGTCAAGTTTGTGCTCAGATGAGATGTCGCAGACCTCAAATTATTAACAGTCAATGTGGGTGAGTCAATGTGGCTTTCCCAAATATCATTAGAAACTAAAAGCTCCACCTGTTTTCATTTAGGCATTACTACTCTCAAAATGTGTCGGGGATGATGACTTTGGGGCCTAAACACACGTTACATATTCATGCTGTGGACCTATTACACATTATTCATAATAAAAAATATATTGTGCACACACACTCACGCACATACAGACACATACTACACACAACTTCTACATCTGGACTGGAGTCCTTTGCCAAGGAGTTGGGTCTGCCGTCTCTCTCCTTTTTTGTGTTTCTCATTTTTTTTTTTTTTTTTTTTTTTTTTTTTTTTTTTTTTTTTTTTTTTTCTCTCTCTCTGCCGTACTCTCTTACACACAGCGCACACACACACCTTTAATTGTTTCCCATTCTTCACCGGAGACAGTATGTTCCTGTTCAGTTACATTCATTAAAAATGATACGGGAAACATTTCAGTGCTAGTCCCAGTTCAACTTGACTCCTGTGTCTGGAGACATAAAGACTATTTTTTGTAAAATGCTCATGCCAGGCTCATTTCATAGTTCCCTATTTTATGGCTGAACATTTTTGTTTTAACATGATCTTCCTGTAACCCTTGAAAACATTTATTATTTCTTATCTTGCTTTAGTCACTCTCACTCACTCATGAAATATGAACCTGCTGAGCATTTAATTCAATAATAAACGAAAACACAGAGCATTTTGTGTCTGGTTCAATTGAAACTTTATTGTCCTGCAGGGAGAGACACGGCCGAGCTAAGTTTTCACAGTCTGGTGGCGAGAACCATGTAAACACATTAGGTTATGCAATATTTATGAATATATTGTTTCTGGTCTTGTGCAATCAGACTGATAACTTTTAGTGTGGAAGTATCAGGGAACAGCAGTGATTTATGACTGAAATGTAAAACATGGAAATATAAGATTTTATATTTATGTTTGTGTTGTGTCAGACAATTCCAGCTGAATATTGAAGGTTCCTGTTGGGTTTAAGGCCTAAATACATAAAAAGTGTTGAGCCTGGACAGTGATCTCGCCCTGTTATAAATGCCAAGCAAAGTCAAAGGATGTTTTCTATAAAGCGAGACACTTCTAGCAAATGGGACACCCACTTACTGAAAAGTGACATTCAAAATGTTGGATGTAAATGCTTGCTTGACAAAATGATTATTATTTACATACTTGACTGTGTCTTTCTAGTGAACTTGCTTGAACATCAAGTAATGATCCCCCCCCCCCCGCCCCCAAACACTTTATAGTTTGTACTTCCGTTTTCATAGGTAACCCATTTAGGATTAATATCCACCTACATATTCAATTATTGTCACCGTTAGAGATAACAACTAGGTGTTAAAAAATGTTTTGATCCAATTTAAAACAATAGTTTGATATTTTTTCCAAGAGTTAGATAAAAAGATCAATACAACACATATTTGTATACTAAATATGAAGCTATCACCAGTAGCTTATTAGTTTAGCTTGTCATAAAGACTGCAAATAGAGGGAAACAGACTAGCTGATTCAGTTTTGTACAGTTTCAGGTTTTTTTTATAAACAAGCTAGATCAGGGGTCTTCAATGTTTTTTTAGGGCAAGGACCCCTCAGTTGAAAAAGAGACGGGGCAGGGAGCCCTTACTACATATATTGTATTAAATATCAGTATAAAATATAAAATATAAATTGCATATTAAACTGGGCCTACAATAAATTATAGGGCGTCCTAAAGCCTTCACACATACCTTTTTATGGTGCATACAATTATAAGCTGTTAAAATAATAATTGTTGACATACTCATATATTTTTTTATAAATATATATATGCATCATGTTTTAATGTTAAAATACGGCACAGTGAATCCTTAAGCTTAACTGTATCTGTGGATGGCTACCTTAGTGCTACCTACTCTACCCATAGGCCAGTAAGCCGTTGCAAAGAACGCCCGCACACTGTAACTTGCAAAAATATATGTAATATCTGGTTAACGTTTCGGTAGTGGACCATCATCAGGCAAATGCTTGCAAGGTTGGTTGAAAACCATGGTAACACTGGTCTGATTACCTCCGTCACACAACTCAAAGCAATATATCAATGGTGATGTAGTGTATTACTGCCTTTTGCACTGTAGAGGGTTCCCATTGTGTCTTGACTTTGGTGCATTTTACCCAGTACAGTAATGAGCTTTCATTAGTTTGCAGCAACCCCCTTTACTGCCACAATCCTTTTAAAGATTGACTTTATTGTTGCAGAAACAGCAGAGTGGGTGTCATGGTTACTTCCACCGTTTACTGCATCTATCATGAACCTAAACTACTGTTCCTGTCACCGTGGGATCTTACACATCCCACATGAAGTAGGTAGTAGATAGAAGGTCAGAAATAATTACAACATTATTTATATATAGCTTGTGGTTATTTCATAAAATCCCTGATCTTTTCTTTCTGTTTCTGGCTAGTCTTGGCCTTTCTTCACCTCACTCTTTCTCAGCACATGGACCAATAACACAGTACAGTGGGCAGTGTAATAACTGACAGAAGTTATGTTTGTCACACCCTTGCTCGTTGTGTCTCTCTGAGAAGGGAGTTCAGGCAAAGTTCATGATTCTTGGAGAGTTTTGGACTGAGCTGACAAAAATGAGCAAAGCCGAGAAGAGCGCGGCAGAGCAGAGGTTAGTCAATTACAAGGCTCAACTCTAGTAACAAACTTCTAGCAAGCAAATTCTTGGCTCTGTGTGGGTTTGTGTGAGCGTAGGAGACAGGGAGATAGGGGGAAAAAAAGAGTGCGGGGTGCACAAGGCTGTCAATAAGCACACGTGTTTGTATATTTTTGCATGCAGGGACATACTGTATGTTTTGTGATTTTCGTGTGAAATGTGGAGAGCCGGCAGGGCAGGGCAAACAGTGCAAGGGAAGGGACAGCTGTGCAATTACACCAAAGGGAACTGAGACAAATGACAGGGCTGACAGTTAGACAATCAGCATTCCAGATCGATGGCATCTCAGATTGAATTGTTTGAAAAAGAGAAAGTCAAAAACCAAAAGTACTCATGTGAAGGCATTTTTGCTCTCCTTTTCCCCAAACTTTTTACTTAATTTTTCTTTCTTTGTCGAGGACACAACAGGGTTATCATTTTCAAATCAGCAGGTCAATGAGCAGGACTCTGGATTCCTTGACTACAGTATGATTGACATTTAATATTCAATCATTAACAGTGTTACTGTACATGTTGTTAGAGCAGTCGCAGAGCTGTTTCTTACTATTGTATCTTTGTTGCAATCCCCAAGCCGAGATCCCAGTGTGGTTCTAATCAATTAATCTGTCACTGCGGGGAATGAAAATATCCCTGAGTTGTGAGAACTGGCCTTGGATGATCCTGACGATTCACAGAATGTACAGAGAACATATGCCTGAGGGGAGGTAAAACTTCACTGAGGATCCATTAACAAAACAGGCACCAACAGGGGATGCTAAACTTCTGTGATTAGTTTTTTGCTTCCCCCGGTGAATGGAAACGAAATTCTTCCTTGGGTTGTATTTTTTGGGAAAGGGAAAGGGAAAGTAAAATAGTCATCATTTAGAATCTCAGGTCAACCAAAGGTGCTATAGTAATTGTTAATTGCAATAGGGTCACAATAATGCATTGTTTAGGATTAGCTCTGTGCCTCCACTTTTTCAGGGGTTCAGTACCTTACTCACTACCACTTGTATGAGGTATCTTGATAATCTAAAGGTGATGTCCTAAATTTGTGCCCAAGACCTTGTAGAACCTCATCCCCCCTAACCTTTCTCTTTCTCTTTCTTTACTATACACACGCTCACATGTACAAAAAAAGAAAAAAACTTTCACAGAGTTTGAACTACAGTGTCTCACCTCTACAAGCAATCTAACACACCCAGCAGAACACCAGACCAAGGGACCCCATTACATGTGTTTTGTTTTTTAATCTAACAAATTTAAGTAATGGTCTCGGGAACTGGCTAAGACAGGATAAGACAGGTCAATCACACTACTCTGAAACCTTAGTCTCTGTTCAAAATCCAAAATGGATTTGTGCTTTTGTTCAGCGGAATCAGACATGCTTGTAGTCCTCTCCGGCTCACTTAAGGTGTTTCTAATCAAGGATGATTACAATATGTTTGCATGCTATTGGTGTGTGTGTGTGTGTGTGTGTGTGTGTGTGTGTGTGTGTGTGTGTGTGTGCGCGCGTGCGTGTGTGCGTGCATGCTTCTGCAATATGTGTTTTTTTGTGTGTGTAATTCAACTAGGTAGCAGGCCAAGCTGACCTAACACTGTTTAGAGACCCTTATCGTTGCTTCACAGCATAAGTGCGTATGAAGAACAGTTGGATAATGACATGGGTTTCTAAGCAAAAAATGTCACAAATGTCTCTTTTTCTTTCTGGTACACAAAGACTAATGCTCACGTACAAGCACACACGCACACACACACACACACACACACACACACAAACACACACACACACAAATCCAAGCACATGTAATGTTAATGTTATGGTAAGCATAAATGGTTACATAGGCTGAAAAGTTGAGCTGATGGAAACCAAGCCACTCTGCAAGTTCAAGTCATTTATGCTTTATTGGTATCATTATTATTATTAGAGTTTGTTTCACTTGATTTCAATTTACTTTATTTTACTTAAGCTGATATTTACTGTATTTTTCATCATGATGATCATGACCAGCAGTCCTCTCTATGCAGTCTGTCATCTCTTGCAGGACAGAGGTGTAGTACTAGAGTAAATCAACTTTTTGCTACAAGGTCGCCATCTTGTGTTCAAAATCCAAAATGAATAGAGCATTTCTGTCCACCGTGTGTAAAAATGTATTATCTGCAAAGCAGAGGTAGTAAACATTGCTTAGCCCTGTATTACTGTATTAGTACCATAATCTACATACACAGGGTAGTATACAGTACTGGGACACTTCACTTTAACACTGTAGCAGCTCACATGTTGCTGAGGTCAAGGGTTAATTTAAGATTGCTGCCATGGCTCTGTGTGTGTGTGTGTGTGTGTGTGTGTGTGTGTGTGTGTGTGTGTGTGTGTGTGTGTGTGTGTGTGTGTGTGTGTGTGTGTGTGTGTGTGTGTGTGTGTGTGTGTGTGTGCGTGTGTGTTGTGCAGAGAGATACAGTCATTGTTTCTTACTCAGTTACCGCAAACGGAAAAGATGCTTTATACACTGACCAGAAGTTGCCCATGTACATGTGCACACACTTTAGTAAGCTGGTTGTCTGCTTTTCATCAAGGCATTCCACTACTGTTGTTGCACAAACAGCCATGTTTATTGTCTCTGTTCTAAAGAGAACGAGACCTGCCCCTGTCTTCACATAGGAACAGACACTGACCCAAAGCAGCCACACACATACACACACACACACGCACACTGCACACGGCCACACGCCCACACGGCTACCGCACACACCACACACACATACACACACACACACACACACACACACACACCAACCTCTGGCGGCCATGTTTTTACAACCCAAGATAACAGAGAGAAGGGGAGGAGACCGTTCCAGAGTTTGATAAATGACACAAGCGGTAGGAAGATGTGACATAGAGAAAAAGAGAGGAAGAAAGATGTGGGACAGATGCAGAGAGATTTAGGGGAATGGGGGGTGAAAGAGATGAGTAAAAGATTCATTGTGAGGTCATCTCAATGTTTATCCACCCACGACAATGATGTAGGCCGATGAGTGTTTCTCAAGGCAAGGCAAGTGTTGTTTCAGGATGTTGCAATGATGACAGGTTCCTCAAGGAAAGTACTCATATTTTCTCAAACAGTGCATGTCTCAAGGAGGAAACTGATTTTGCCAAATTACATTTTAAAATGAAACTAGCTTAGCTTTATCTGCACAGCAATTTATCTGGCTTAACACTCACCTTAACTCATGTTCAGGGAACAACCCTGTGCATGATAAGCTCCTAATCCTGATGTGTTCTGTTCTGTGGTAAATGTCACTTAAGGGTCTTGAGGCAAGCTATGCCTAAAAGGTGGAGATGCAATGTAATGCACGAAGTAAACTATTAAATCTCTTAGCACTAGCAGCCTAGTTGGGTGGCCTGTGGAACTTAGGCAGCAGCTGAGCCATCACCTCCAGGGCCTGCATTAACTCATAAAGATCACTGTCTCTTTCAAACACACCAAGCCAAAGTGGAGGTCATGCATGTTCATGCGGATGTGTGCAAATGTGAGGATGTCCATGGCTCTATCTTGAGAACATGATAAATTATACTTTTAGTGCATATTTCATCTGTAAAAGAAGTAAGATTGCTTCCTTTCACGGTAAACGTGTGTGTGTGCGTGTGTGTGTGTGTGTGGTGTGTGTGTGTGTGTGTGTGTGTGTGTGTGTGTGTGTGTGTGTGTGTGTGTGTGTGTGTGTGGGTGAGTGTGTGTGTGTGTGTGTGTTTGTCTGTCTCTCCCACTCCTATAATTACAGTCATTGGTATCAGATGAAACCCCACACAGAGTTGATCTCGAGATGTGCCCTTTGTGTAAGCAACATCTCACTGCTAGATTGATGGAGAATTGGAGGAGTTCACACAAATGGAGGAGCATTATAGTGTCAGGTTACCTCAAGTTCTTTCTCTGTCTCTTTCTCCCTCTTTATCTATCTCTCAGTCTTTCCCTCCTTTCCCTTTTGCTCTATTCATTAATAATTTCCCCTCCCTTGTCGTTCATTTCCCTACTAGCCCACTCATTTCTCATTTTTATATAATCTCATCCCTCATTCCCATGTTCTAGCTTTCTCCTTGTTTTTTTGCAAGTGAAAACTCTCACACACACACACAGACCCACACACACACACACACACACACACACACACACACACACACACACACGGACAGGAAATGCATGGTAAATAAAAGTAGCAGACCACCTACTTCACTGTAGGGGATAAGAAATAGGAGGACTCCACTTGTCTGACTGATCTACGGAAATGACTGCCTGCAGCGTAACACTATAGATCCATTTACAGTGGCAACCTTTCATTAATGCTTTGTGTGAGGGTGCATTTGTGTGAGTGTATGTACTTAACAGTCATTGTAGGTGGAGACAAAACTCATCTTCTAGTAAGGACGATGCTGCATTCCTCAGACGCTGTTTCCCTCTCAGAGGGACAAATGGAAAAATACACCCATTCTAACCTGGCCGCGCACTACCACGGACACACACACACACACACACACACACACCCACACACTGACAGACACATGCAGCCACATGCACACAGATGTCGACAGGCAACCGCATTTATACCAATGCTCTAATAAATCTATCTGCTCACTTGTCTATTTTCTCTGGCTTTGCCCATGCAGCACTGAATGCCTGCACAGCTAAAAGATGGAGGGAGAGGAGAGGAGAGGAGAGGAGAGGAGAGGAGAGGAGAGGACAGGACAGGACAGGACAGGACAGGACAGGACAGGACAGGAGACAAGGAAAGGTTTTCAAAGTCCCTTTATTAGACTATTTTTTAGAGAAAAATCACAATCACAAAATCAAGTCTAGAGAAGAATATCCTAAATACAATTTAAAAAAAACCACAACAAAATAAAGATGTACTTTCTTACAGTAATAAAAAAGTTAACCAGAAACTCTCCATCCTTTTCCACAGAGCATGACCCCCACACACACACACACACAGCCCACAAACGACTGAAGTCCAGCAGAGACAAGGAGAGGACAGGAGAAAAGAGGAGAGGAAGGGACACAAGAGGAGAGGAGATGAGAAAAGTGGAGAGGAGACAAAAAGGGTACAGGAGAGAAGAGGAGAGGAAAGAACACAAGTGAAAAGGAGACGAGAAAAGTGGAGAGGAGCTAAAGAGAGGACAGGAGAGACGAGGAGAATAAAAAGAACACAAGAGGAGAGGAGAAAACAGGAGAGGGGAGCAGGAGAGAAGACAAGAGGAGAGGAGAAAAGATGAGGAAGAGAAGAGGATAGGTGAGGGAAGGAGACAAGAGGAGATGAGAAAAGGAAAAACAACTTGGAGATGAGACCAGAGGAAAGGACACAAGAGGAGAGGAGAGGAGAGGAGAGGAGAGGAGAGGAGCTACAGAAGAGAGAGAAGGGGACGAGTGCCCCATGGCATTTTCTTCTTCTTTGGCCTACGTACCTCTCCATGTCTTAAACACAACTGTTGGCCCAACTCTGCTACACACCACCGTGCACCAAATTCCTGGAAATATGAACTTGTTTCAACTTGTACAGCTCACACTAATACAGGCCGACTTTTCTTTTCTTTTTACAGCATAAATACCTCAAAACAACACCTCTTTTTGCTGAGTGGCAAAAATAATCTAATCGAGGCAGAGGTGCGGAAAGGATATAGTTTGGTGAAAATCATCACTGAAGTGAAAACCAACTCAACCCTGTGCCTGTGTAAAATAAATGACACACCCACACAATGTCTGGAAGAACTCCGGAAGGAAAAAGTGATATAAGATGTTATTAAATTAGTCTGTAAATGTTTAATGTTTGTAATAAATTTGGCAGGTTGAAAACTGTGCTTTGTGCTGCGTTGTCCTTGCAGCTTATAGTATGACAGGTCTGATGTGGAATATTTCTGTCATGATTGGGCTCAAAGCCATGTTTAAAGTTCTTACTGACATCTACAACTGGCATCTCTACAGAGATAAAATATGATAACAAAAATAGTTTTTCCTGTGTCTGTCTTGCATACTTGATACTTACAATTACTTAATTTCATGTGCACCTAAATATGTTAACATAGTTCAAATAATGAATTTGTGCAAAGTAAAATACAAAAATATGCTTGTATGCAAAATTCATCACTATTCAATTATGATAAGGAGTGTCTCATAATCTCACATCTCATATGATATACTGCACATGGCAAGAATGACATTAAATAAAAGCATTAATGTTTTACTTTTTATTTGAATAGTGTTTTGAATGTGTCACACAGCAGTTTTATGCTAAATGAAAATGCAACATAACATCCAGATATGAAATGATTTCTGAATACAAAAATGAAGAGCATAACGAAATGTGAAACAAACATGACAAAATGCCTTTAAATAAGTGATAAGTGGATGGAAAGTTGTATTTGGATTTTTGATATCACTATTGCCTTTACCTTGAATCTTCATATTTTGTCCTCTAACATTTTGTTTAAATCACTGCTATTGGTTTATTTTGTATGAGAAAAATAGCTCAAAACATTGTTTTCAGAATTAGCCTTTTTTAATTTCCTAAAAAGCAGTTTTGGACATGAAAGGTTTTCGCCCGACAGAGACAATATGCAAATATTAAAATGGTCTTAGGTTCACGTCACTCGACAGGTGGGATAAAGAAGTACACAAAATCAGACAGCACTGTTACAGTAATGTGACTTTGTCTTGAGTCATTCTTGTATTTCCATTAAAGGAGAGTAAACAGCAGTTGTAATAAATCGAATGATAGCCCAAAAATCATAGAAACATCATATTATTATGTGACAACTGTAGTTCCATTATTTCTGATAATTACCACCTGATGCCTTACAGTAGATTAAAACAATCAAAGTTACAGCAACAATAACGGAAAAGCATGTCATTATGATAACCATTTATATAGATTTACTGTTGTGCCAGAAAAAAAATCAGTGGTGATTCACCACCCCTGATGAGATATGACCCTTTCATAACAAGTGTGTGTGAGAGAGTTGTTGATCTCATTCTAATATTAAATACACGTGTGCTCTTAATAGAAATACTATTATTTGCTTGATTGCTGCAATAGTGATCCTAATATTGACTCAATATGTAGTCACTGGTTGCTGTGCACTGTGTCATTGGATTGACAAGACCGCAGTCTTGCAACTGCAAAATATGAATCAATGGGGCCTTGTTCATTTATACAAATAGATTGAACGCTTGAATTAATGATTTCTTTCTGAAAAATGCTTTTAATTAATATTTCAAAAACAATCTATAGTCTATAGACTATAGTCTCATAAATGTAAGGATAACTGCTAACATCCTGTTACTGAAGATGTACTTTACCTGTATACCAGTGTGGCTGATGGATATTTCACTTTGCAATTAAAATGATGCTGGTCTAATTGAAAAGTAACTAAACAAAACTGTACACACATTAATTACATAAAGGGTTTGGGAGATATTGCCCACATTACAGCCATCCTAAAACCTGCCACTAATTAAGGTAGTTATTTAATTTTGGGCCTTCAAAAAGCTGTCATCCAACAGATATTGAAAGTAACTATGCAACAGCCAGATCTGAATCATGATAGCTTCCTGAAACACAAACATCACCAACTGTAAGGTCAAAACAAGATGATTCTGAATCCTAAAGGTAGGATAATAGCCAGGAACAGAACAAGTGGAGGCAATGCATTATTATCGTTTAGTATACTTACTGTACTGTACATTGTCTAGTAATAAAACATAAGTGTAAATGAGATGACATGACAGATTTATGGGTAACATACTTCCTCTGAAAACAAACAAATGATCTTGTCTGCTTCACACAGAGACAGAGAGTCAAAGAGCAGTGTGCTTTTAATAACCAACATAATGCACTTTAACATCAGACAGTAACTTAAAGATATATGAAAGCTACTGTCAACTGAAGGATACGCTGATAACTGGCCAACCTGCACAAACACATACTCAACACTTTCTCTCTCTCACACACACACACACACACACACACACACACACACACACACACACACACACACACACACACACACACACACATGCAAATACAGTATCAAACGAAAGCTAACATCCAAAGTGCATTATTACATTAGCCCTGTATATCATAACAGATAACAAAATACATTATATACATTTTCTGGATACCAAACAATGTCATGTGAGAAAAGGTTTCTCTTTTGGTTAAATAGAAACAGACAAGCTATTGAGGAAGTGCATGGCAGCCATCGTATCCAAAGTGCTTCTGAGGGAGATGGAAGTGAGTAGTCTTGTCATCATATCTTTATATAAATAACAGTCTTTGCTGGCAGGCCAAGTCCACACCTGCAAACCATGGTGCTGACAGCATTCTTCAAATGTGATACAATTTCCCTTTTTTTTGTATATTTTTAATGCAGTCGCAGAGAAGTCAAGTCAAGACCAGCATCTTTTTGTATTTGATGTGTGATATTGACTCAAAGGCTATGCTCTAAGAGACAGGTTGATATAAAAAGAATTGGGGTAAAATTATGCTCTTATTATTGCTATTGCCTAATCAAGAATGTTGGGCCATAGTGAGATCCTTAATCTTTCAATGATCCTACAGCACATTGTAAAAAGAAAGCAATGTCTCTGAAGGACTTAAAATAGTAGATAATACAATATCCTTAGAGGCTCAAATGGTTTCATAATAGTCAGTGGTGCCCTTGTAGATTAGCAGGCAGTTTATACTGTTGACCGTTCACTAAACCCCTCCCACAAACAGCAACTGTCCAATCATAGCTTAGAAACCGTAACATGGCTGTCAAACATTTCTCCACATGCTGAAGTGATGTGCATGGTGGCTGTAGTAAGAGTGATGCTCCACATATAAAGAGTTTGCAAGGTGCACCCAAAAGACAAGACTAAAAGTATGCTAAAGAATGGATTGCTCCAATGAAGACTGCAATTGTTAGCACCTAAAGTAATAACTTAATGCAGCTACAAGTCAGTTGGCACTTTCTACCAGCTCATTAGCGTAATTAGTTCGCAATAGCTGATAAAAGCTTCCAGTGACAGTTGTAGCTGAAGCCTGCTTTTGTCCTTCTGTGATAAAGGACCCATTGTTGACTTTTGAGTGGTAAATAT
The DNA here is from genome assembly GCF_010015445.1 of Perca fluviatilis. NCBI lineage: Eukaryota > Metazoa > Chordata > Actinopteri > Perciformes > Percidae > Perca > Perca fluviatilis. The sequence continues at coordinate 10,057,987 of NC_053123.1, forward strand.
TGTGCTGTCATTGTAAACTGTATATGTACCATTTGAGAATGTAAAACTTAAAATCAAAATTAAGGAAAATCGATTACCATATCGGATTCGAACAAAAAATCTTAAATTTTTGGTTTTAGAATGCATTACACACGCGCAAGTCTTAATGCTTAATTTAGATTTTTTGCTCAGATCCGATTTTTTGTTTGGCTGTTCACATTACCTTTTAAAATGTGGCCTATATCAGATTCCAGTGTCAACTGTTTGCGGTTTGGAACTGACCCGCATGCGCAAAAGAACAACAACAATGACATCAGACGCAGCACGCTGTTGCACTAAAGTTAGGGAGGTTATGGAGGAAGTAAGCATTTTTGCTTTTATTTCAAAATGTTTGTGTAATGGCAGCTGTACATTAATGAGCAGGTGCTGAGAAGGAGAAGAATGAAGAGAAAGAGAACCAAATTGCCTATTTTGGCCTTTTTGCGGGATTATGGCTGCAAAGTCACTACAGAGGTCTGTGCGACCGGACGACCGATTTACACGTCAGGACCGCTACGGGCCACCAGAGTTTCCTCTGGCTTCGCCCTTCCCAGGCATAGTTCACGGGGCGACCCTCTGACTGAATCTGTGACCTGGTCACTTGACCCCCCAAAAATCTGATTTGACCCACTTTTGCCTGCAGTCTGAACGTAGCCTAATAAGAAACCTCCATGCCTAGGTCCTCCTCTTTCATTGAGATGGAAAATAGACATTTTCACATTCTTTGGTCCTTTTCATAAACAAAAAAAACGAGAAAAATAGGTAGTACAGAAAGAAACATTTCTCTATTTGACCTATTTTAGTCCCCGCCCTACCATTGTTTCCATATGGTTGCATTTACTTTCTGTACCTTTTGAACCTTTGGCCAGCAACTCTGATGTTTGTCAAAATTCCTGGGAACCAAACCAGCCAGAGCTGAGATTAAATATTATTTAAAATGAACATTTTTGGGGCATTATCTGAATGTGACTGGTGCAAAAACTGAAACAAAAGGATTACCATAAAAGTCCAAACCCTATTCTTCTTTCACACAAGCCAAACAAAAGCAAAAACCTCAAAAAGTAACAGAAGTAACCAAGTCATATTGACTGCTGTCAACCTCAGTTCATCAGTTCATCAGTGACAGAGACTAAGTTCTTTTCGGACCAAGCATTTCTTGCACTGGACCACACAACACCAGTGGAAACGACACAGACAGTTCTCCTCTAACACCACTGTTTCCTCCCGGTAGCCGCGCTCGCAGCAAAGCAGGTCGCAGCCACTGATGTCCATGGCTGTGCTGTTGCACATGCGCCCCCGTGTCCCCAGTGAGCCAGTTTTCCGATTTGCAAGGCAGAAATCGGGCGACTCGTCAGAGTATATCAGATCCTGCTTATCTGGTGGCTTTATGTTCTGGCCAACAGGGATCAGGGTCTTGCCATCGTTGCCTCCCATCACCTTGGAAGCGCCGTTGAAGCGCTCCAGCAGGCGGTCGCCCACCTCACGGAAATGAGGCATCTTCTTCCAGCATGTGCGCAGAGTGCATGACCCTGACAGGCCGTGGCACTTGCACTCTGTCCGCATGTAGAGCTTCACCGCCTGGGAAGGGAAAACATGGAGCAGTGGGTGGGTTTAGGGTTTTGGGTGGCAGGGAAAAGCAGAGAGGTGAAGGAGGGCAAATGGGGGACACATATGGAGAAAGAGAGAAGGTTGATGTAACAAAAAAAAGGAACAAAGGAAACTTTTAAACTTGTACCCTAAAGTGAAGCAGGACTGCTTTTGATGAATGGCAAGTTCTCTAAAGAAGTAATTTATTATTGTGTTTTCATGATATATCACAGACAAAGCAACTGGATCACACACACACACACACACAAACCACAAATACACACACTGATAGATAGGTAAGATAAAAGCAGACGCTATTCAGAAGGAATTTAACTCCCCAACCCCCCTCTCCCTTCATTTTGCCTCTGGCCTTCCTACATCTAACAAGCCTTGACAACAGATCATTCACTATTACTGCACATAATTAACCCATCACACACACACACACACACACACACACACACACACACACACACACACACACACACACACACACACACCTGCAAAACGTGTATACAAGCGCACGCGCATGCATGTACATAAACAAACATTTGCAGCATGCTTATTTCTTAACCTCTGTGCATTTGTGTGCAGCTCTCTGCTTTTGTTTAAATGGTTTGTTCGCTAATGCTGCAACTGGACTATATCCCAAAATACTCCCCTCTCATCTCTACTTGCCTTTGACCCCAACTTAAGTGAACTTTGCAACTCTGTGTTTTGCTTGTGCATGCGTCAACATTTCAGCAAGTGGGTGTAACAAACAGACACGACACTGACAGCTAAAAGTTAATGTGATGTGGAAGATTTACCGAGGCATATTTCAAATCAACGTAATTAACTACTCTCCAAATTGCTACTTTATTTCCACTCTTTCGTTAGCACGTTGACTCATCGAGGCCATAATTCACTCGGCGTTCATACGGGCAACAAAGAGGAACTTTAAACTTCTACAAGGGCTGTGGAAACATAAGAAGCTACCTGCCTCGGAGGCTTAAAAACAAAATGTGTGGCACGCTCTTGTTTTTGTGTTTCAGAAACCTGATTCTTGTAAGAATATCAGCTTACGCCGCTACACAAATATGGCTCGGGGCAATGTCTTTCTCTTTTGCACGTTCGTGGAATGATGGAACATTCCACAGGACAAGCAACACCTTTGCTGCTAAAATCTTTGAGTATAGTAAAATATCACGCCTGTATGTGCACACACTACAGCACAGTAGCAGTAAAAATAACTTTTTTGTTCAAACATTAAATTTGTATTTCGTCCATTTCTAACTCTGCTCTTTAAGATGTAAACAGAAACTGCGCAGACATACTGAGGTATTCATTCGGAAACTATTTCTTACCAGCCGCCCAGCCTCGTTGTTGTGCAGGTCAATGAGCGTCCTAATGTCACTCTTGCCCCTTCTCCTCTTGGCGTCCATAAACTGTTTCGACTTTTCATACCCAAATTCCACATCATCTCCGCAGCCTCCCCACTCCCACTTGACTCCATCCCCAGAGGGGGAGGATGAAGACGGCCTTGGAGGTGCTCTGTTCCTGGTCGCCTCACAGCCACACTGTAGGAGGTCTCCCATACTGCAGGCCTGGGTTACGGCGTGGGTCACACCAGCCGCCGTGATGGCATAAACAAACGCTGTCTCCCGGATATCTACAGTACAAGGGACAAGCAAAAGAGGACTTTTAGTTTATTGATTGGTTCTAACTTTTCTTTGCACACACAAGTGCCCAAAATACAGGATACTGATATCGGATAACATATAGAGAAATCTGTCCCATGTTATGGTCATTTTCAGGTTCATACTTGTATTTGGGGTTTGTACTAGAACATGCTTACATGCCTTTATGTTTAAAGGTCCCATGGTATGAAAATGTCACTTAATGAGGTTTTTTAACATTAAAGATGCAGTAGGTAAGAGACATATTTGCTAAAACTGACCCTATGTTTGAGTAGAACTACATTAAGCAGGTCATTTAAAAAAAAAAATCTGGCTCCTCTGGCAGCACCTACAGCCTGTAGTGTGATTTGCAAAGATCCACCGCTCCCTGTTCAGATTTACCAAGCAGGGGCCGGGGGTGTCTAAACTGCGTGTCAATCACTGCTCAGGCACACACGTTCATTCTTCCTCGTGGGGAAGGGCTTAGGAGACAGCTTGGGCAGTTTTGAGTAAGGGGGGGAGGGACTGAGAAGTTGTCGACGTTCAAATTCTTTGGCTAAATCCTGGACCTTCACAATCCTACCTACAGCACCTTTAATATGAGTTCCCCCAGCCTGCCTATGGTCCCCCAGTGGCTAGAAATGGTGATAAGTGTAAACCGAGCCCTGGGTATCCTGCTCTGCCTTTGAGAAAATGAAAGCTCAGATGGGCCGATCTGGAATCTTCCCTTTATGGTGTCATGAGGGGAAAGGTTACCTCCCCTTTCTCTGCTTTGCCGCCCAGAGAAATTGGCCCGCCCATGACAAAGAGAGAGACATCATGGCTTGCAAACAAGCCAAGTGGCAGTTGGTCAAGGCCACACCCCCACCCTCCACCTTGCCCCCCTATCTCCTCCAGAAATGGCACATACTAAGGAAAGCTCATTGTGGGACTGGCTCTAGTGGCTGTAATTCTGCACCAAGCCTGCATTTCAGGAAAGAGACTTCAGATACAGTATTAGGGGACCACTAAGGTCTATATAAAAGCATCCAAAAAGCAGCATGTCATGGGACCTTTAAAAAACTCATTATTGTCCTCAAACTGTCTGTCTGAATATACCTGTAGTCACCCTTTGTCTGAAATGCTTTGTTTTAGCACCTGTCTCTGCAAGCCCCCCCTCCCGAAAAAGCCCAGTCTGCTCTAATTGGCCAGTGTTTCTGGGTCTTCTGCATCTGCACTCTCTGAGTCTCTGCACCATCATTGCAGCCGGGGAATGACTGTAATGGCACTGTAGCGACACTTTGCACCTATATATATATATAGTATAGTTGTGACATCACAGCTGTTCGTTTAAAGGCACTGTTTCTGAAAATTGTCTGTGTGCATTTCTCTGTGGATTGGAATTTAATAGCTAAGCTAACCAGCTAAGTAGCTACCAAAATAAAAATAAAAAATAGGAATATATATAAAAAATGTGAAACTATACCTTTAAGTAATACTTTATGTTGGAAACAAAATTTAAACAGGAAGTTCAAAACTATGGTTTTTATTTCTTTATAAACCAAGCAAAAAAAAAAGGTCCGAGAGCATATTTCTCTCACTGCATTCAAAAACCAAGTTTGTCTTTTTTGCATCAGAAAAATATTTTATTTTGAATCAAAATGTTTTGCCTGTGAGTGAAAAGGTTTTGCTTACAAGTCAAAAAGTTTTGAGTCTAAAAGTTTTGCGAGACAAAAATGGCTTCGATAAGAGTTTCTATTGGTGGGTTTGACTGGGCATGGCCACACCCACATTCAAGCTCTGGTACCGTGGTACTCAAAACTATTTGACTTACAAGCAAAACATTTTGATTCAAAATCAAAACTTTTGATTCAAAATAAAATATTGTTGTTATTGAAACTTGGGTTTTGATTGCAGTGAGAAATATGCTCTTAAAATTAATTTGTTTTGTTGCTTGGGTTATAAAGAAATAACGCCATAGAAAACAGGTCCAGTAATTTGGAACAATAGGTTTTAGAGACTAGAACGAGCAATCCTAAGGCTTTGACCTTTTTCATTTCAACACTTTCAGCATTATCATTATGAAACAGTGGCATGACATGCACATTACCTACATATTAAACCACACCACATTCAGACATCTTTTAATCATACTCAATTGATCACAAGGACAACAACTCGTGAGCTTAGAATTATAAGGTTCTATCTCCACTTTTTGGTCGAAATTGAGTTTTTGATATAATCTGATCCATTAGGTGTTTATTAATGCCTGTGGGGTGTTATTTTTGTAAAAAAAATATTTTGTTAGTTATTAAAAGTAGATTATACTACATAACAGTTTTGCCAGCTGGGATGTAAAAACTTTGATGCTCAATATCTCAGAACTACCCTAAACGGAGATAGAACCTTATAATTCTAAGCTCACGAACTGGAAAAAACAGGGAGCACTACAAGTGACATAAGCTAGTTTCCAGTCATCCATCCAGCCATCCAGTCAGTTAATATCGCAGCTACATGGAACAAGATAAAAGCACCTTTCTCTCAATCCTGATCCATTACTACAATCTCAAGCATCACGAGATTTGTGGTGCTGAGAGGATGGCTTTCTCTCTCTCTCTCTCTCTCTCTCTCTCTACACACCACAGCTGCTGGTTTATTTTGGGTGCAGAGCTTAACACTCCTGGCTGAAGGCATGTCCAACCACAACTGCAAATTGATCATCTGTCCTCGCCAGTGGCTTCAGCATCATTCTCACCATTGGCTCAACATGTCTTTATCCTCAGTTGTTGCAGCTATGAAAGCATCTCAGAGACCTACTGGGCTGAAATAAGAGAATGCTTTGTCGTACATATCTTTTATTTTTTTTAAGATTATTTTTTGGGGCTTTTCCCTTTATTATAGATAGACAGTGGATAGACATAAAACAATTCTTTATCCTCTTTGTCCAGTGACTTTAAATTCAAACTTAAATCTTTCTTTGATGGGAGATCTTTATCTTTAACAGTTGATCCAGGACCAATTCAATGTCTAAAACCTTCTAGATCTTTCAAATCCTTTTAAACCTCTGTTTTTAGTTACTGGGATTAAATTAAACATTGTTTAGAACAGGGGGTCCGGGACCCCTAGGGGGTCCTCAAAGTCACTGCAGGGGGGCCTCCAAATTATTGTAAATTTTTGAAGTTTTTTTTGAAAAATGAAAATGCCTAAACATAAATCCCCATTGATGATAGGCTTACTGGCCTTTTGTCTCTAAAATAGCCACTCATCCTAAATATTACTTGTGCCCCATAAAAGATGATTTATAAACCATGCCAACAATTCATATTTTAACAGCTTAGTATTCTATGCACTAAAAGGTATGTAAAAAGGCTTTAGGCCGCACTACACGTTATTGTAGGCCTTGTTTATTTGCAACTTAATTTTATACAATATGTAGTAGGGGGTCCCTGTCCATTTCTCTTTCAGTTTAGGGGTCCTTGGCTTAAAAAACGTTGAAGAGCCCTGGTTTAGAAAACACCAAATTGTAATAAAAATGATAAAGTTAGCGATAATTTATATTTTTAATAATTGTGATCCCATAAAAAGACCAAAACCAACAATGCTGCTGATGCTACTAACAAGTAACCTGATATATCTAAATTTTTGAAAAAAAAAAAACATGAACATGAACCCCTCCATTGCACTCTGTGATATGTTCCTTCATTACAATGAACATGGGAAGTGTAGATTTTTTCCAGTCAATCCTGAATACACTGTCCTGCTGCCATAAATACTGTACTCACTAGAGGACTAAATCTGAGGTGATCCGCTGCTGAAATCGCTGAGCCTTTTTTTTAAATGGAGATATATATTTGTCACCTGTTAAAGATGTATGTCATCAGACATGACTGAATGGGCTTTGGGCTGAGTGCCACTGTACTGAGAGACAGATTAATGCTTTGCTGAAGTCCGGTCTGTTCATGGGATTTGTTGACAATAAGACTGTAAAGTTTGCCTAGAAACAAGCAAGCGGTGGGAATTGTTCAGGACATTGATGATTTCAATGGCAGGACTCTGCCTAGATAGATGAGAAACTAGGGACTGAGTATATGTATGTGTGTGTGTTAGACAGAATGAGAGGGAGAAAAAAGAATAGCCACTTAACAAGCCATTGTATGTGTGTGTGCAGAGACTAAGCGAAAGACTTTTATTTCCAAGAGCTGGAAGGCTGTGAGTGTGCAGTCACCAACGTCAACACTGCCAACTCCATATCGCATGATTCAGTGAATGGGATTCATTAGGAATGGTAACACACACACACACACACACACACACACACACACACACACACACACAATGGGTGGCGTGCGACGAGACCTGCACACCCCAGCATGCCGTGAAATCAATACCAGCTGTACACCCCAACACCCTGAGATGTCTCCAATGCAGGCAAATGTGTGTATGTTTGTGTGCATGTGCGAAAAGTATTGTTTTATGTTTATGACATTTCACAAATAGTCAGCGTGTCTAATGTTTTGTGTCTAATCAAATGAACAAGTCCTGTGGAAACTCAGGGTTTGTCTGGATTTGCTGTGGTTGTTGGCAAGTTCAATAAATCAGTTAATTTTATTTGTGTGTGACTTTACATGTACATGGTGGTGCATGTAGAGTATTTTTGCAACTCTGTGTGTGTGTGTGTGTGTGTGTGTGTGTGTGTGTGTGTGTGTGTGTGTGTGTGTGTGTGTGTGTGTGTGTGTGTGTGTGTGTGTGCGTGCCTTATACCGTCCTTGCAGCTCAGTTAAGACCACACCTTGCTGTTCCCTGCTGTTCAGAATAGGGCTGTGATTTTAAGGAGCAGCAACATACTCAAATTAAGATGTGTCATCTCCAAAACCTTCCTGGATTTATTAAGAGACACTTGTGTGAAACATCAGCAGCACACAACTTAATATTAGTACAATATGGTGATAGCTACATGAGCTGTGTCCAAACATGTCCTCAGATGCACTGGTGAAACACTGCCGTACAGGAAATAAGCATGAGGAAAATGTCATGTTGATACATGTTTTAATTCAAGCAAAATAGTTATTGACCTAATTATCAGTGAAATGGCTATTTTGGTTTATTTAAAAGAATATCAGTAACCTGGAGGAAAATAACATCTAACTAAAAGCAGACAAACCGAAAGAGAGAGAGAGAGGAAATAACAAAAAAAAAACACAGCAGAGGGTTGAAACTAAGAGAGATAAAATACAGAGAGAAGCTATCAAAAATCGGATGATTTGAGGCACCCTGTTTCATATTTTCCTCGGAGACATGAATTCCAAACAAATTCTCTGCCGTGGCGGATGTCTGGGCCTGTCTACGTCTGCTTCTAATTCCAGAAGGCCTTTCTGCAGGAATTAGCACATATTCTTTTAATACTCTGACTTTTAGGGAATGGGATGTTAAAGCCGAGAGTACTTTAATAAGAAATCATCTGTGAGCACCATCAAATTATACTCTGTGATATTAGGCCAATGTAAAGGAACTATGAGCTAAGTAAGCAAAGGTACAGGTGGAATTAAATACAAGATAAATCTACAGTACAAGAAAAATTATCTAACACACAAAAGGAGGAACAATTAACAGCACTTGACTAACCTTACCCAATGAGCGGAAATTAAAATGAAAGCAGACCTTGAACAGGTGTGGACCTACTGACATAACATGGACCTAACAGTTATCTGGGAACCCAAAGACTGCGATGCTTGGAGTGATTATTGACAGGCAGAGATCTAGCACTTCATCCATCCATTTTGAGACTGGCCAACCAAGAAATTCAACAGCATCAGTCTTTTGTGTAAGCGCCTCAAAACGACATCTGTTTACGCGTAAGTGACAAAGCCCTAGCAGTAATTATGATGGGAGCAAACACTGAAGTCAAGGGATGTCATCATAGAACGACAAAGTCCATGTAGAGGTCAGGGCGGATGGTCAACAAAATATCGAAACTTAAAGATTGATTGCTGTAACCCGTTTCCAGTTGTCAATTGGGAACGTCTTAATTATTGTAACCATGACGACAAAGGTCCCATTACGTTAACAAAGTAGTCATTTTAACCCAAACCGCTGTGTTTCTCTAGCATGAGCAAAGTACTTACTTTAATCCAAACCACGATCTTTCCCTGAACCTAACCAAGTTGTTTTTGGCCTAAACCTAACCAAACCCGAACAAGACACATCATAAAACTTGAATTTATTTTTCAACAGTGATTTACAAATGTTTCAAAAGGCACAGACAAATGATGTCGTCCTGCCGATAGGGGGGTCAGACCACAAAACGCTTCTATGTGACGTTCTAGAGGAGATTGAACAACAAAGTATTGTTAGATATTAAACCTGTGAACACCTCTAGGTCTCCATGTGAAGCTATCTCGTAACCACTCTGCCACATATTATATCAATACAAACAAAACGTCATAAAAGAAATGATGTGTAGGTGTAGAAAGCAACACACTGCAGCACCCTTTCTCATTGATGCCAAAACAATACAGCCAGACATGTATTACTTTATTCATTTAGACCCAATCAGCATTTTATGTATGACACTCTCTCATCACATGAATCAAACCGTGAAGAGTGTTTTCATTATCAAGTTTGAGGGAATCACTGCATCATATTGTCTGCCAAACATACAGTGCGGTTATTTTAAATACCAGTTAAATACGAGAAAACACAAAGTATGGGTAAAAGTGTAAACATGTGTATACCTGTCTCTGTATACCTGGGAAAGTCATTAATGTGAAAATTGTTTCACATGATTGATGACTGGTTTAATTACTTTGCAACCACTGTACAGCCCAGAGCAGGAGTCCTTGTTTATTCTACAGTAGTACAATACTCCACACACGCATACTGTAGACAATCTATAATGACTTCCAAAGAGCCGCTACATCCCTTATGTGATTACCAGCATCACTGTATGCTGGCTGGCTCACACCGCAAGTCACGACCACTCTGAGGTTCTGTGTGTTATTTAAACAAGGTGGAAAGAAAAGAGGATAATAACTACCAATTTTAATGACAATGAACCAGAAATCTGACCTTGTTTTGAAGCCGAATGTACGTGAAAGGTTTTGTCGAGAGGAGAGAACATTTCAATTCCGACGCAAAATAAGTTGTCATCCTTGTGTCGACATGTTCATTCATTCACACTTGCTGCAATAAAGGTGTAAGATGGCGGTGTTTCAGTAATGTTGTGAAATCAACTAAAACCCCTATAATACACCCAACCACACACACACACACACACCCACACACACACACACACACACACACACACACACACACACACACACACACACACACAAACGTGACTTCATGCAAAAGTGTTTAAGTGAAAAAATCAGATATTTACACTATACCACATGCATGCCTGTTTGTGTGTAATTTCAGTCCTACAGCTGGATATGTGATGTATGCAATATCATCATCTAACAAATTAGAATGAATGAAATATATACAAACACACACACGCACGCATGCACACACACACACACACACACACACACACACACACACACACACACACACCCAGTCACTTATCTCATTACACCACTGACAAGCCTTACAGTCAGACACACATGTTGACACACGGCAGCCCTGCTACCCTTTACTGTAACATGTCACAAAGCAGAGCCCTTTTCTGAGAAAGGTTAACTAATCAACACACCACACGATACAATTGCTGCAATGTTTATGTTTGGATAGTGGCTTTGTTATGACTGTTCAATTATAATCCTAACATAAGCACACACTGAAATATTCTTTGTCCAGAAATCCAATTTACAAAACCAAACCAGTTAGCACACATACATCATCATTACCACATACTTAGACCAGTGTTTAGTGCATGTTGCAATCACATTAACTACAAGGTTGATGTAATACAAAGTATTTACTAAAACACATTTCCAAATGTTTTTTTTTCTGGCACCAGAGGAAGGAAAAATGTATACACACAGACATGTGAAACTTATATTAGGGACTGATGCATCTACATAAAACGTGTTAGTCGGAAACATACAGCTAAATAAGGCATGCAATGCATTAATAGACCAAAGGGAAGCAAGGAAGACCTCCAGCTTTAAAGCCAACATTCATTGGTTCCCCACCCCATTAGGATTGTCTCATTTCTCTACAAATAAAAAGTAATGTCATTAAAATAATTTTGAAGAGTCTATTATCACATACAATCTAAAGAGAGGCCAATGAGGTTAAGTAAACCACTTAGAGAGGGTGAACATTAAATACAAAGGCACTTTTATTTTGACATTTACTGCTACACGTTCATGATAATCAGCCATTAGGAGCTGTTCCAGGTAATTGAGGACAAAGACTTCAAAACAGAGGAGCACTTTGGCTCCCCTTATAAATAGACAGGCAGGAATTTATGATTAATTGCAACTCTGTCTTCTACTGGTAGATTCTTGTCCCCTTTTCCCTTTCTCTTCCTCTCTGTCTCAATCTATCTTTACGTCTGCATTCTTTTTTCTCCATTCTTTTTCCTGTCAGAGACAATGGCAACACCGTGTCAAATGAGATAAGAGAAAAAACATGCTTTTTAACTATGTAGTCAGGTCCAGCTACTGTGGCTGTGGGTCCAAATCACACTCATATAGATGGCTGGTGTCCTGTTAATGTAACAAGCCATTTTTGAAGATGTATGGTCCAGGATATTTTCTGAGTAAAAATGTACCTTGAGTGGTTTAAAGAGAGAGAATGATTTCAAGGAAGATTCTGCATTTTAAGTGGCTTCATGTTCATTAGCTTAGTGTGTGATTTAAAAAAGATTACACTGCAATTACAAAGACCTAAGAATGAAAGTCTCAGTATCCTAGTTTTTCTCTCCGAGGCATAAAACTATAGCCTAGAAAAATCTAGACGCACCCTAGTGGCAGCAAATTTATTTTGCAGCCAGGGGTGTCTAGGCACTCTCCGTTGGCTTGCGAGCTGGAAAAACCAAACTCAGGTCAGGCCAATCACATCGTTTATAGAGTCAGTGGGCGGGGCTTATGGCTGCTGCTGCTGGGAACAGCGGTCTTCTGGAAGACTTGGAGTTAAGCTTTTCTTTGAGAAAAGAACAAAGAACGGCACTGAAGTCATTCTTAAAAAAGGAAGATGTGTTCGGAGTTTTACGGCAAAAGTTGAATCTATCAACTACCTTCGCTACCTTCTTCGTTGCTCTGCCTGGTTGTAGCGCTATCCTATTACGTGTAGAGGAAATTATTTGAAAGACAACCGTTTATCCCGCCCCTCGGATTGAGCCCTGTCAATGGTGAGTTCCCAGACCCAACATCTTGATGTGGGTCTGGCTTGTCAGGCTAATAAAACTATATATTGATGACAGATATCAGTTTCCTCACTGCAACATACAATACAATTAAGTTTGACAATCAGCAGAGTTTGAAAAGGACAGACACACTTTGTCTTTACAAAGGATTTCTATTTTAAAAGCGGGGACCAGGAAAACTGTAACTGCTATTTTACATATTTCTGATTAATAAAAAATATAAATATTTTTGGCTTTGTCTCAGCAGAAAGCAACAACATTAACACCGTACACTTAAATGTTACAGTACATGTGTATGTATTTCCGCTGTCAGCTTTTTCTTTCCAGCACAGGAAAATGTTAATGTTTTTGTCAAACAGCATTTTAAGAGTAATATACTTCCCAAAGGGAACTTGATTTTTTTATGTACACTGAAGCCAATAAGTAATTACAAGTTTTCCAAAATCGGAAAGTTACGCAGCTTTGATGTAAAAAGTAGAAAGGAATTGAAAATAACAATTTAGTATTGACTGTTATATAACGGCATGGAAAATTACCGGTAATATGATTCACATTTCACGTGACACTGCCTTGAGACGTTAAAGACAGGCGAGCCCACAACTTAAGTACGCACATCTTCCAACGAGGAGACCCAAAATGGGTATAATAACACACTTGACACATTTTTTGTTGTATATTAATATTGGTTATTTCTTGTTGACTAAGCACAGAGATAAAGGCTCTCTGTGGTACCAGTCAAAGAGGAGACAGGCAGCTCTCTATGAATCTAATCATACAAGAGAAAAACCAACACAGTAATTGGAGAGGACCTAGCGGTGACCCAACATCAGTTATATTACAGACTTCAAAGAGTTGGAGGAAGATGTTAAGAGATCTTAAGAGAGATGTTAAGAGAAAAAGGCAATTTTAGCTGATTATTTCAAGCGTGCCCAATCTGATGAAGAGGAGAGTCAGTCAAGTGTGAATATGTCTGGTCTGAAATACAACAGCTGCCCTTGTCTGTTGGAGTGCCATCCGGCAGGGATCTGACCTCAAGTTGACGTAAGGCCGTCAGCTGCGGTCGTGAGGTCATGGGTTCAGAACCTAAGGTACTCACAGCTAAAAAAATGGGACATGACAATATTTTTTATGTTTTTTTTTAAACCCTTTAAAAGGCTTTTGGAAGGGCTGATGGAGACAGCCACAAAGTTGATTATGAGAATTCCAGTCTAGGTCTAAGTCTAGGTCAACAGTCAAAAATCCATAGAACTAAGTCACATCCGAGTGTTTTCATTTGTTAATAAGGGGCTGAATGCTTGCTCTTGGGGGGAATTGTTGGGTCTAGATCAGGGGTCTTCAACATTTTTTAAGCCAAGGACCCCTTAACTGAGAGAGAGACGGATCAGGGACCCCCTACTACATATTGTATGAAATTAAGTTGCATTTTAAACTCTGCCTACAATAACGTGCAGGGCGGCCTAAACCCTTCATACATACCTTTTTAGTGCATAGGATACTAAGCTATTAAAATATTTGTAGGCCAGTAAGCCTATCATCAATGTGTTGTTGTTTTTTTCACAAAAAGGCTGATTTATATTTGCTAGTAATATGTTGGAATTATGTTAAGACATTTACATTTTTGAAAAAACTTTCAAAAAATTAACAATAATTTTGTAGCCCCCATGGTATGACTCTGAGGACCCCATAGGGGCCTCGGATCCCTTGATGAAGATCTCTAGTCTAGACTTACTCTACCTGTAAAGTGTCCCGAGGTAACTTCTGTTATGATTTGACACTATAAATAAAATTGAATTGATTTAAATTGAACAAATCCAAACAACTGTTTAATACAATTTGGTTAATGCTGATGCTTATTTAGTGAGTTTATACCTGTGTAACAATTAGACAACTTACTCATTAAGGGTTTGCCTGCATGGGTTATAGTAATAGTTCCAGATCTTGGGAAATACGCTTAGTTGCCTTTTTGGCAAGAGCTACAGTAGATAAGAAAATTGATAACTTTCCTATCTGTCCATTCCATATGAGGCTACAGAGCCAGGATCCAGTACCCCCTAATTAACTATACAGTAAAAGGAGCAGCTTTAGCCTCAACGGCTAATTTCCAGCTGTAGTCCACGGCCAGCTGACAATAGGCATCCTAAAATACAATGGTTAACATATTAAAATGAGTTACATTACATCTATAATAACAGCAGGCTTAAGCAAAAAGGGTTAAAACATACAAAGAAGTGGCACACAAACAAACAAGCGCAGATAATCTCAATGGCATTACAGCAGTCCATGCAGGCTAGCTGTTCCCCTTGTTTCCAGCCGTAGATTCATATTGAACAGGCAGATATAAGACTGGTATTGATCTTCACATCTAACACTCGGCAAGAAGTGAATAAGTGTATCTCCGAAAATGACAAACTGTTGATTATATTATATATTAGAAAATTAGGGGAGGGGGAGACACAAAGGTAGTTATCAACACATTCCTCCCTCACTCACCTTGCTGCAGTATTTTGCCAAAGTACTTGTTGTGGCTAGTGCAGTTCCAGCGGCGGTACCTGAACTGGTACTGGCACTCCCTGATGCCCAGCCTGGCTCCTTTGGCCACCTCACTGACAATCTCTGGCTGAGTCTGGCACAGCTCAGCCTGCTTTCCCGCCAGACGCTTCGCTTTCCTGCAAATGCTGTTGGGGTCCATCACCAGCGGACTGCCTACCGCCCTGGAAAGGTTTAAACAATGTTAGAGCAGAGAACAATCTCTCAGCAATAACATGATAACAATAGCAAGTTGCTGCTTTTCCTTTTGGTCAGCAACACCTGTTAACTTAAGCACACAGTAAACAGTGTGGCTGCCCTCATCAGCAGCCGCAGACCAAATGCAAGCTGAGTTCTTTCTGTGGCTGCTAAGCCTGCCAAATCTACCCACCACTTCTCAGCTGTGGCGACAATGTGCTTCATGAATAGGCACGTGGGAGACAACAGAGCACCGAGTTTCCCAGAGGCATCTTAGCTCTGACGTCAGATTCACAAGTCTGTATTTTGCTATTGGACTGCACTTGGGAGAACTGTGTGGTCCTCTCAAAGTTGAAAATGAAACAGTTGGAAGTCTCTTACTGTATCAGACAGGCCGTTTACAGTTGATTTTGGTAAACCAGAAGGCAGACTTTCTAGATTTCCTGATGATACATCCTCTCTGGAGATTTTGTAGCAGTTAAGAACTTCACCGCTTTAACCACAGATATCCCTTGAATCAGCGCTGCTAAAACAATTCCCAGATTAAGCCCGTCTAAATGGAAAAAGCACATATTATATTACTAAAAAGAACCAAAAAAATGAATGTTTAAATGTGTAAATCAAGCGTGACTCAAGTAGTGCAAATATTTAAAACATTAAAATATATATACATACATCTTGTATGTGGACCCTGGACCTCCTCAATAGTTTTGACAGATGAGTGTACTGTATATAATAAAGATAATTTGTTTATTCTAACTCTTAATGGGAAAGAGGGGCTTGGCTCTGCCACTTAGAAGCACTGCCAGCATCTGTGGCCACTTCAGTGGCATTACAGGAAAGTGGCTTTATGAGATGACTTTCTTTCCATTATTTTTCTCTTCTCCTAGTCTTAGCTGTCCCCCACCCATACCCTCTATGCTGCTAACATTCAATTTCTGTTCTCACATCCCTCTTTCATTTACTCCATCTCTCTCTTGACTCTTCTCAATCGTTGCCTTTAAGTCACTGAATCGTAGCAGATGTGATCCATAACTTCAAGTTTTACCATGAAATAGCAGTCAGGAGGGTATGCATGACAGAGAGAGGAAGAGCAAAAGAGTGAGAGTGAGCAAAAGACTACCTCATAGGTTTTCATTCTGCCTTGTCCCTGTTAATCGCACCGCCTGATATCATTCATCTGCTTCGAGAGTTTGTTTTAAGAAGCAGAACAAACACTCTCGCCAATCCCCTCTCCTGGCGGTCTGATACCGAGTAAGACATTTGCACTCACACACATGCATGCACATTCATCCTTTCACACTCAGTCCTTGTGTTATGGAATTTTTATGTAACAAAGCTATTTATATCACAGACGAACATGTCAACACATGATTGAATGAAAACACCATTCACAGGGAATCTTGTGTCCGCCTCTTAGCCAATAACAGCATGAAAAGGAAGATCCAGAGGCAAACTGCCCAAAAACTGTTATCCCCCAGGACTTAAACATGTGATAATGGCGGACAACATGGTTATGTTGTAATTATGGTTTCCTTGTAATTCATTCTAATAATTCAACTCGTCTGAAGATTATGGGGAGTAAAAATCCAGTATGAGCAATGATATCTGGTGTATAATGTGGAAATTATAGTAAAAGTGAATAAGTGCATTGGCACATAAGCATGAATGCATCAAAGCATGCAATAACTGTCTACACAAACATTCACACACACACACACACACACACACACACACACACACACACACACACACACACACACACACACACACACACACACACACACACACACACACACACACACACACACACACACACACACACATCTGTATGCACACTCCAGGGACACCCACTGCTGCATTCCTGCAATGATAAGTGTATTGACAACATCACTATGGAAACAATGCTGTATTTCTTAATACAGGTGTTCTGTGTGTACAATGTGTGCAAGAGTATGTGTGTGAATGTGTGTGTATTTTCCTCAAGTGTGTATGTGCGTGTGGAAGTCACAGAGATAATGAAATCATACAGACAGTCTGTATGTGTTAATTAGCAGGTACAGGTACAGTACTTAGCAACGCACACGCCCTCTCAACAACCACTCATTATATACCCACTGCTATCAGGCTGTGTGTGTGTGTGTGTGTGTGTATGTGTGAGAAAGAGAGAGAGTGAGATGCATGCAAATGTATTTCTATACAGTTTGTGTAAATTGTTATGGATGTAAGGAAAATACTTTGTATTCTCTTGTTAGTGTGCGTGTGTGTGTGTGTGTGTGTGTGTGTGTGTGTGTGTGTGTGTGTGTGTGTGTGTGTCTTTGTCTGTGTGTGTGCTTGTGCGTGTGCACGTGCACGTGCCAGGGGCAGAGAAGCCAGCTCTGTCAGCAGCTCACAATAGCTAAGCCTGGTTTTTACAATGGGAGGTGTAGAGTTGTAAAACTATAGCGAATGTACTGGATGAAGTTTGGATGGATTCCTGGAAGTAAGAGCCAGAGACAGTTAAAGGGCTTTGACAACAAGAGAAAGGTTTCCTTATGATCTCCTTTTGCAGTGTGGACTGATGAAAACAGATAAAGACAGATTGTTTCTCTGCCATATCAATCCGTTTAATTAATTTCAGGAGTATCTTTCTAAGACTGAGCAGCTGCGCAACAGTTGCAAGGGGATACTGGAAACAATGGAGGAAGACATTGATTAGAGCAGAGAAACGAGCAATAGCAGGACTTAATAAAACTGGTTGAAGGCTAACGATATAGCTGACCTTTGTTAAAGACAGGGTTCTGTACAGATTAAAGAAGGTACAAAACTAAAAGTGTGAAATCATCTCTTCATTTTGGTTGAATGCTATCTTCTTAATCCCCACTGGACTGTCTTCAATATAAATTTAGAAACAGGGCACGGTGGGAATGTAGTCTCAATCGGAAAGTGGAGTGAACTGAGGTGGAAAAGCACATTGCTGGCGATATACCCAAAAATGGGGTGCGATAGTTGGATAAAAGGATGACAGCAAGCGCCCAGCATTCTTGCCCTTGTATGGAGATCGGTACATAAAAGTGTGCATCCCTGCAAGGTTGACTAGGATATGGGAATAAGTCATGGTCGACTCCAAAACGTGCATGTGGCAGGTTTGAAGAAATTAGTTTTTAACAAATTGATCAGAACTAGGGTGGCTTAAGGAGGTTTCAGCCTACTCTTGACTTCTCTTCTCTCTTTTGGTTTCCAGTAGCAGTAGTGTACAAAATGGTGCACCGAAGTAATGTCCATCACATCGTTTACTGTATACTATATGCTACTGTTGGCCTGACACAAATCCTACTAGAAATACAGTGTCTAATGTTTGTCTCCTGCTCTGTGGCCTTTTGCAGCCTCAATGAAGCTTAGAAAAAACACTCTCCTGCCTCAATATAAAGATAAAAGTGACCCTCTTAAAGCTCAAATACTCATGGAATGCTTTAAGTGGATGCATACATACACACAGATGCAGTTTGCATGCAAAATCCCACATGCACACATGCACATTTATCCAAGCACACACATTTTGTGCAGGTATGCACAGAGATAAAAGCACACTTGAAGAATAAACTACAAAGCCAGACAGTAATTAGATCCTCTTCATGCAAAGTGCCACTGTCATTTATGATACAGATAACTCAGTCATTGATATAATCAGGGGCTTTAAGGAAACACTGTCTTGCATGAATAGCTCTTCAGGATGATAAAGTCCCAAAACAGAGATAGGGGCTCATACAGTAAGAGATAAAACAAGACAAAGCAACAAAAATACCCAAATCAAAAGCCCTGATAGCAGGACTGTTTGTGCTGCTACCACCTGCGACAAGTTAACAGCTAGGCAAATCCAAGCCTTTGCCTTGTGGTTGCTTGTATTGTTTGAAAAATCTACATAAGCTCATATCAGTGATATGTTTTTACATTTGTTTCTGTTTTTAATAATATGGCTGTAAATTTGGAAAAAAGAAAAGGTTATTCAGTGTTTTCTGAGCCCAGAGGTGGGTCAGAAAGAGATTAATCATTGGTGCTCAGAGCAACCTCAGGTTTCATTAAGGATCTCACGGCACCATAGATAAAGTGCTGTACTGTACGGGGCCCTTCTTTTTTTTTTTTTCACTCCGCCCACGATTGAGTGAATTTCATCCCTCCTTAATCCCTCAAGTATGCTGGAGATGAAGACAGTCACGACAAGCGCTAGTCTGAGACACCAGTGTGAGAGAGAAAAAGAAACGGGTCAAAGAGAAGCAGTTAAAGAGAGAGCATCGTAAAAAATGTGTCTGGTGTCCCAAAAACGAAATGAAAAATTGATGTGAACTAATTCAGCACCGTGCCAGTGTCCCCGTGAGTACAGTGTGAGAGGCTCTGTGTGCCCTCAATAATTGCTTTCCTGTTTTCCTGACTGGAACACGCCGATCACTTTCAAACATGCTTGATCATGTTGTTTTTGCTAAAAACAATAAAGTTTGTCTCAATAAAACGTTTCAGCACTCATAATTTCTATTGCACCCAATTCCAATAGCAGCAATTAAGTGTGACCAATGGGAAACCAACACCACCAAAACAATTTCACTAAAAAAAGACATTCACAAGTTTGTGCTGTTGTAACAATTTGGTACGGTGGCAAACCCAACAGCAGTGATAGCCAAAAAACACAAATTGTCCACGAATGGAGACGAAAAGTATGCGGGGGTCAGCAATATCTATGAAATATGGAAAGTGTCACACCCTGGCTCAAGGGAAGAACAGAGAAGAGAGGACAACATATGGCGATGATGTTCGCTAAAGATTTATTTAGCAAAATATAAGTAAAACAATGATTATATGACCATATAAATCATCACACATCAATAGTGTTTTGCGTGTTTGAGTGAGTGTAGTGAAATGTAACGAACAGAAAGAGTAACCACAAGGGAAAACCTAACCCAAACAACAAACCATCAGCCCAGGGAGAGAAAGAGGAACTGACTGACTCCACCAGCTTATATAGCTGAGCAGCAGCAGGCACTGGTGATAGTCAGTGATGCACTTTCTTCTTCCCTCGTAAAAGGGAATGACATCCCAAACAGGAAGTCAAGAGCGCTGAAATGCCAAGTTTATATGAAGGCTGGTGCTTTTTGTACCACACGTATCTAAAAAGACAAGTATGACTGAGAGAAGTAGCGTACATCAGTACATAGCTATCTACAAACTAATAGCAAGTAAATAGGGGTTCATACTAACTAGAGATGCTAATTTAGAATTTTTTTTTCTGACCGATGGCCGACCCTTGTTAACGATCATTAGTCTCTCATTGCCTGACCTTCCTCTACAGTGCATTCCGGGATGGCCGAAAAACGTGCTCTGGTTTAATTGGCATATCTTTAAAGCTTTAGTGCGTAACTTTTTGATATTAATGAACGTAAGTTACATTCAAGCCGTTGCCAAATGAGTTGCTACAAAGCTAATCACGGGAAGGCTGTTTCATGTGGACGCGCTGTCATTACTTAGAATTCCTCATGGGGGCGACAGAAACTCCACACTTTAGCTTTAACCCAATCACAATCATCTTGGGAGGCTCTAAGCACCGGACAGAGCAACGGTGCAAACATTTTAAATAGCCTCGGGAAGGAACTTGTTTTGGTGGAACATATCTGTTCAAAGGTTGTTTTAGTCGTGCACCAGAAAAATCAGATTGGACAGATAGTCTAGCTAGCTGTCTGGATTTACCCTAGTCCTCACCACCAGAGTTTAGAATGCCAACACAAAGAAAGCGGAAGGTGATGGACATCCGGCCGAAATGAGGGACATCTGGTGTAATTCGAAGCGGCACTTGAACAGTGCCGGAAATGAAACGACATCGATGTAGACTAACCGATCATTACCTGTTAACCGACAAGCAGGCAACCGAGTCCCAGCTCGGACATACATTTTCCTGTTCAGCAATGATGTAGCGTGTTGCTGTGACACATGCAGCCACTTTCCCAGTATAGAACCGCTTGCTGTTCGAGCCTGTCTCCACCGCATCAAAGTTTGCACTAGCAAGTTAACTAGCACTTGAGAAATAGATTGTATAGCGTTTTTCTTTTCCCATGCAACACACTTTTTTAATTACTTAAAAAAAAAAAAAAAAAGGGATAGTTTTTTGTGGCCGGGTTGCGTCAGTGGTAGAGCAGGCGCACATATACTGAGAGGTTTATGCATTGACGCAGAGGTCCAGGGTTCGACTCCGACTTGTGACAAATGTCCTGCTTGTCTTCCCCCCTTTCTCACCTAGCTGTCATGTCAAAAATTAAAGGCGTAAAAGCAACAACAAAAAAATAAATAAATGTTTGCTGCAGCATCACGGTCATCCCAGTCTTTAAATACATTTTTGAAATGGAATTAGGCATTATATATGTTGTCATTTTCACTGTTACACATTTTTACAACTGAATGTCAGAGGCCACAAATAAAAGCAAACTGTGGGTAGTGATTAATTTGTCAAAATTTAAGCTATAATCTTGCTTGTTCACCATTTCAGGCAGTTTGACAAATGAGAGCAGATAAGAAAACTGTGATTAGACTGGAAACATGAAACAGTAACATGAACAGTAAAGATCCAGCAAGGATTCAAAGCTCCACACAACAGAAACTCCAACTTTACACAGGAATCTGAAACACATCAAAACCTGTAACACTGCAAGCTTCAATGTTACGTTTACATTTCAAGCTGGCTTCTGCCAACCCCAAAACTGTGAGAACAGTGGTTGCCCCTCTTTGCCGAATTGTACAGGCAATTTGGCATTTCTTGGACCATTTTTACCCTCTGCCCTGTATATTTCTGACACTGGAACATATTTAAAGTATACTGACCACGAAATCCCAAAATGCATGCATGCACAACAGCGCAGAAACACACACATGCACACACGCACGCACACACACACACACACACACACATAAACACATTTAATTCAGTTCTGTCCCTGATGCCAAACCCACATCGTCATTTAATCTTTATCTGTACCCATCTCCCTGGTCCTGATTAGACAGCTAGTTTTTCAGACCAGGAGTGGAGTGGACAAGATAAGATCTGTTACAATGAAACTCTCCTCTGGTGATGATGGAGGTTTGTGTGTGTGAACGTGACAGTATGTGCATTTATTTTCCCATAACTTGAATGAATGAGTGCATACGTACATCTCTGATTGCATGTTAAACAGATTAACCAGGATCCACTGGTCGGACATGTATTTGGGCTGACACACACATAAACAGAGAAAGCTAAAACACACACACACACACACAGACAAACGGAGTGTGTGCACCTGTAGGCCTGTGGCACGCTCCAGGCGGGCTGTCCGCCAAACTGGGCCTGTAACACACACACACAGAGCAAAGTTGGCCCTGCTAAGCACTGCAGTCAAAACCAGTATACGAGAGCAAAGGCATTCCTCACTCCTCTGAGTCTCTGAGCTGTGCTCTCTGCTCTCAGGCCAAATGATTAGAGTGCTCTAATCATCAGAGGCTCTGAAAGGACAGCTATCTCCCCGCATTTCATCTCTCTCACTCTCCGTCTATCACTGCAGCTCTCTCTCTCTTTTCCTTCAGCGACAACCTATCTGTATGATAGGTATTTTCCTTCAAAAGACAAGTATGGCTAAAGACATACAGAGACGTTGAAGAGGAGCGAGCATGAGACAGAGAAAGAGACATGTATTGATGGTATGTCCAGCAGCTTTCAACAGAGAGCATCATTGTGCTGGCAGACTGGGGAGCAACCCACAGGTGTGGTTTCACCCTAGCTGCACCACAGTCGGCCACTGTGTGTGTATGAGTGTGTGAATCTGTGCGTGAATGCGTGCACATGTGTGTCTGTGCGAGTGAGTGTGCAAGTGAGCCAGCGAACAAGTGAGTGAGTGAAAGAAGACGACAATGTATGTCAGTGGGGATAAAAAGGAAGATTCCTTTTCCACGACAGTTTGATTTAAAATAAATCCTGTAGAATGTCCTGCCATGACATGAGCATTACAGCGATTGAATATATTTGAACACAAGGAGCTACTTAGTCAGAGCTTCTTACAACTTCAGCGTAATAAATTACAATGTATCACTTGTGTTTTATTTCTTGTTACATGGTCTTTCATATCTTACAATTGATCACACCAAAGATTGGGAACGATGCTTATGTGAACATAAAAACTAAATATGGTACTGTATATATCTCCTATATTGGTATTTTTTTTAATTTACCCTTTTCTTTTTGAAGTGCATTCAGCCCTGGTAAATGATTTTGCTAGATTTAGCCCAAATACACTTATTGTTTGAAGGCTATGTAAATGACTGACCCCTGTAGGGACATTATTTTTCACTCTTTCCCTCCACAGCTGGGTTACAACACAGCTACAGACCAGCACCCCTCTGGCTAGAAGAGACTTTGTCAATAACATGCCCTCCATCCACACTGAAAGCGGCATTTTTCACTCCTGAAAACTGTCTCCAGTAACCCCATCTCTGAAAAATCCGGTCTGGCCTGCAACCAGGGAAAGCTGAGCTTTTGGAAAACGGTCACAAAGTTGTTCCCTTTGCGATCATAAAATAGCGATTTAGCATTGCAGTGTAGGACTTTCTTTTTGCCTGATCAACAGGTAGCATTTTTGAGGCAATATCCAAATACCATACGTGCAAGCTTGAATACAACAGAATTATATGTAAAAGAGAACAAATTATCACTTTGTCTTTATGAAGACACACTAATGATGGAGAGAATTTAGGGGGGCAGGACAGAGGTTTACCCAGCTGAGACTCAGTAGAGTAACCGGACTGTGTCTGTCCTTTAACTGATGCACTCTTGTAGTTTGCCAAAAAACAAAAAGGGGATAAAGAAAAGATTCTGAACTGTGGCATTTAAGTGTGGATGTAGATCTTTATTAAAACATCCTGAGAACACACGTGTGTATGCATGTCGTTCATACACGTGAAGTGCATTTTCTTGATCAGTGCCACCCCAGAAGATGACAAGCTTTCCAACAGGGGAGCTTGCAGATACAGTATGTCCTCCACCTTATGGTCTGTCAGCATAAAATGTTAACCCCACATTTCCAACAGGACGAGAGGTCACCTCAAATCAGTAATTTAACAAATTTAACAAATCAGTAATATCATTTAAGGCAAGGGGGAGCAGGTCATTTTTTCTCTCCATCCATCCATATCCAACACATTCTGTAAATACTGATGGAAAGTGTTCATTTTTCTAAACAATAGTAATTCTCTGTAAGTTTAATAAATCCCCACAGGTTAACTGCGCCCACCTCACATCTATGATGATCGCATGTGAAGTGACAGAATAATGGAAAAGTTGCCGTTCAGAGAAACGTCTGAAGCTGCAGTCCATCTGCCAGTCATACAAGGACATTCTGTAGACTTACACAGCCTCTGTGACACTACAACCCACACTGACCTTGACTGGGCTGTGAATGAACAGTGGGAGGATTCGCTGGGGAAAAAAATCACAAAGCTTCACATTCAAACACTGCCGCTTTACAGAAGTGTGTTGTGTGTGTGTGTGTGTGTGTGTGTGTGTGTATGTGTGTGTGTGTGCGTGTGTGCGTGCGTGCGTGTGTGCGTAGAAATATTGGATGTTGTCTGATGAAAAACTGCACACAAGAAGTGAAGCTCTACACAGACACACAGACAGAGAGCCACATAGAAAATATGTTATCAGTAGATCTGAAGGGTCTGTCTGTCTGTCTGTCTGTCTGTCTGTCTGTCTGTCTGTCTGTCTGTCACACACCTTGCGGAGCTGAGTCTATATGGATTGTTTTATGATGACATATCCACTGCGCCTAGAGGGCCACCTGACATTCCTGACTCTGAACCCCCATTACACACACACACACACACACACACACACACACACACACACACACACACACACACACACACACACACACAAACAAACACACACCACCTCCACCAATCTCCCTGTCCTCTCTCCTCCATGTATCACTGCAGGCAATGAGCAGCAGACACCTCTCTCACCACCCAGTTTTTCTGTCTCTTTGTCCTACACCCTGTTCTCATTGAGACATATCTTCACTTCAGAGTGATTTTTTTTTTAATCATCTTTAGCTTTGTTTATTTCAATATTATAATATGAAAAGCATAAAAAGAACGAAGTCTGAATAATTGTTTGATTAGACCATATTTTTTCTTCTTCTCTTAAATAGATAAATCTATTTGTTATTTAATTTTATATTTATTTATTTGATCTATTTTTTATGGATTGCGGCCTTGAATATGATGGTCGTATTTGTCTTTGGACCCGACTCCCAAGATTCCCAGCTATCCTGAGTAATTAGGTGAAAAGCCGGTAAGTTAATGCTGAGTGATGGTGCTGCTGTGGGGTATATACAGTATAGAAAACATGATGACGCCCCATGTTTGTGCGCAGAAATCAAATACTAAAGTGAGATTAATTTAAATCCCAGGTTGACACGAGACAGAGAAACATAAAACACGTGCTAAATAACAGAACACTTACCACCAGAGTCCGATGATATTGACCGGACAGAGCAAGATAAAGAACAGGGCCAGCTGGATCCGCGATAGACGAACCGTCATGGTGAACGCAGCAAATCCTCGAGGAGATTCCACAGCAAAATTTAAATTACTGACGAGCTCAGCCAACACCGAGTTGGATGACTTCTTAAATGCATAGGAGGTTCTCGTTTTCTGACGGTACGCTCAGCAAAAGCTCACTGGAAACTGTCTGTCAACAAGAGCGCAAAAAGTTCCTCATCCAACTCCTCTTCTCTGGGGCGCATCTTAATGCGCAACGAAGTTGGTCAAGAGGCTACTGAAGAGATGTCCGCTTTTAAAGGTGTGGTTAACCTCTTCATTGTCGTTCTGCTCTATCTGTCGCAGCGCATTGCATGCTTTCAAAAACGGTCTGACGAGAAACGAGAAGTGGCTCCAAGTCCTCTCTGCCTGCGAAACAGCGCACGGTGGTTGTGAGGACACTCGGAGTCTCGCCACTCTTTGGAGGGAGGGGGTGTATGGGGGATTTATAAGAGTAAAATGATATTAAACAAGAAGAAAAGCAGTGCTTGAGTTGATAAGAAAAAAATAAAATCTTGGTCTTTTGGGTTGCTGCTGGATGTTGGCCGTTCTCTACGCACTGATGAACTTGGGGAAGTAACTTTCGGTGCGCACCGGCTGCAGGTAGAGGCGTCTGTGTGCCACAGTCTGCTCGATGTGTTTTCTTTGGACGATAAAGGGAGGAAAAAATGCGCTCGTCTTCTTCCACCTCGGTGTGACGTCGCTCCGGGCGAAGCGAAACCCTAGCTGTCACTCAGAGAGGGAGAGAGAAAAAAGCTGCAATTAGCTTCAGGAGGACCCGGCTGAGAGCAGAGAGGGGGTAACACACACACACACACACACACACACACACACACACACACACACACACACACACACACACACACACACAGACAGACCTGTCATACAGTGTGTTTACGGTGGACCCGAAATCAGATCTTATGGAATGAGGTGATGTCAGTACAGGTGTGGTGGTACCTTTCTGATAGCTGTGCCAGCAGACTGGCACGTTCTAAAGTCAACTGGGTGGGTGTCCTGTCTTTTCTTTGGCTAAAACTGAGAAAATTACATTATTTTCTACTCCGTTGGGATTAGAAAAGAGAACACTGTTGTTTCACATCAAGGTTATTTTACACAAAAGAAGCCAAAGTTAATCAATTGCCCTCAAGAAGAATTATTTTGTATGTTCTGCATGACTAAATGTGTGTGTATGTGTGTGTGTGTGTGTGTGTGTGTGGGGGGGACTATTATCACCTATCTGGCCAAGGGCATATCCATTGAAATTTAACACCAGTGTACTGTAGTCGCCCATAAAAGCCCTGACACCCGACTTCGTTCCACTGCAGTGATGCAATCAATCACAAGTGTAACACGAGGCAAACTCACCCAGTCAAGTACCACTGTTTTTCACGAGGGACTTGGTTCCACTCACTTGTGCACAAACCATAACCATGGCTGTAATCTAACTCAAGGTTGACATTTAAAAGTGTCCACCTCTACATTCTGACACAAACTCTTCAAGTTTAATAAATAGAATGAAGTCACATTTTACTCAAAGTGGAAACACCTCATCTGGATGTGTGATTTCTGCCCATAATCTGCAAAATAAGGACCCGCAGTGGCAGGTTTCATTTCTTTATCCAAACTTTTCATTCATTGAAATATTTGTCAATGGCATATGCAAGGTTTGAAACAACTTGAAACAAATCCATCGAAAACACAATAGAGTTTTTTTTGCTTGATTTGGTCCATTTAGATCATGTATACTTTACATTGCTGCTGACCAAAGCCATACAGTAGCTTCTTAAAACTTATGATGCATTTTCCCTAAGTCTCTGTCAGACATGGTTCCAAGTCATTTGCCTCCTCAGTTGCCTGTCAACCTGTACAGACTTGAAGCTTGCTTGAGGTAATTTGTCTCATTTAATTTCATGCATTCTATTGGTCAAAGTATCATAGTGTGGTAATACAGCTAGAAATGTTACACGAAAAATCAGCTGGAAAAGTGCATTCCTGTGCTGTCAAAAACGTCTTCAATTCTTGGGAATTGGCCTAATTCTTAATGCAAGAAGTGAGCATATTTGCATGATCCCGTCACAACATCCATGTTTTTGTATTGTTTTTCATCTAAATTAGAATTTTTTTTTTTTTTTTTGATTTTCAGATGTCAAAGCTTTTGAAAATGTATCTTTTATCTCCATTTTGGCCTCATATTGACACACATCCCTAATCAATTCAGTCTATCCATTCAACCAGGTTTGTCATACGTTTGTAGACAAACAGATTGAACTGTTTTGTATTGTATGCATAAGGTTTGGCATTTCAGTGTGGCTGGCTGGCTATAGAAAATGCAGGTATAAAGGAAAGCCTTTCACACATCGAACAATCCACACTGTTGTGGCTGTGACCATATAGTTGTTGAATAAAGGCTAATTTCTCCTTAAACTCTCAAATCAGCTTGTCAGATGGAGTAGCTATTGGATAATGAGCGAAACCAATTGAAGATTTGAGTCATTCTTATCGTTTGCTATTTAATTTCACCCAACTGTTAGCTCACTATACAAATGAAAATACCACATAATGTGCTTGGACACAGTGTCATTCCTTATATGTGACACCTGCTGCTTTGTGCAGATGATTGTGATTCAGCCTTTGCCCCAGTTAACTTTCACATGCATTTGGCAGGTTGGTTGGTATTCCTGTTAAGCCCTGCAAATATAGATGTACAGTATTTATACAATGTATTTGCCATATGATTAGTGTTTGAATAAATATGATTTACACATTTTTCCCATGAAAAAAAGCTCTTTATTGCAATAAATAAGTGCAGTTTATGAGGATAGAATGTAAATTTCCCCCAAAATATTCAACAACATTTTGCCAATCTTTATAGGATTTTTTTTAAGACTGTTGTGTCTGTCAAGAACACCTAGACCATCATCCTGTGGTCTGTAAAATGGGCGCGAGCACTTAATCGCCTCAGATTTTGACTTTCAGTAAAAATTTAAATTTAAATTTAATGCAGGTTCAGTAAAAACATTTTAAAAGACCATTGTCCATGTGTGGACAATGGTCTTTTAAAATGTTTTCTCTCTGATATACAGAGCCATATGAAAGACATTTTATCAGCATGCTCTTCTACAAAACAAAGGCTTTGTTCCTTCTAATTGAAAAAGGAGCATCTGATATCTTTCAGTTTTCCTTTCCTCCTAGCCAAATTCAGCATTCACATCATGTCAGGTGGAAGGTAGTGATGGGGAAGATGTTCATGGTTATGACATGTAAGCGTCCACGCCAAGATGCTGATTGCTTCCTGCTGTTTGATTTTTGAGATGGTGATTTGGAGGGAGCAAATGATGTGCATAAGCCTGACATTTAGGTTCAGTGAGTGATGAACTTTGATTGATATGGATCAGCTTTCCAGACACTTCTGTGCCATTTGCTGCTGAGTTATAGCATGTTTTAGATCATTGCCCACAACTTTACTTCTTTGGGTTCACTCTCTCCGCTCGCTTTAACCTTGTTTCCAGTCGCAGCAGACAGCTGTTTTAAAAAAAAACGCGCTTTACACAATCTGCCAAGCACCAAACAGCAGACAGACAAAGTTAACAACTAGCTGGTGATAGGCTAGGAGTGACTTGCGTCTGGTTTGTCAGCTCTCCAGGAACGTGACTCCACATGAATGCGTCTCCATTTCTGCTGGATGTGCATCTTAGCCAAAACATCTTAATGAGGCCATGGTGTACAGTAATAGCTATAATATATTGTTTATTATTCGTTTTTTGAGTTGTACATACTGCCTGCTAAATAAGGGAAGATTGAGAAGATGCAGTTTTTGAGTGTGGCTCTGCATTTTTAATCTCTTTAAATTAACAGCAAAATTACCTTAAACTACATTTGTAGAGGAGGTAGGCCATTTTGATAGATAGTACCCCTTGACAGAATGAGCTACCCTATTTTTAACTACTTTTTTAGAGAAGGTAAGCCATTGTGATAGATATTTTGCATCTGCCAGAATGAGCTACCCTACTTTAATAGAGTTAAAGCTTTGGTCTCAGATGAAGAGACTTTTTTTTCTTTCTTTTCTCATAATTCATTCACGGCAACTAGGGAAAAGTAAGTAGCCTTTGCTTATCTTGTGATTAAGCCTTTCTGAATCTGCTCGGTTGTTTTCTATTTCCTACAACTCTTCAGAAGAGATGCATGCAGTGGCTGCTAGTCCTGCAGGTGTGCCCAGGCTCCATTTAGCTCTCTATTGCTTTGCATAAAACAATGAAGAGTTGAACGTGTTTTAATGTAGGAAAAATACACTTTTCTATGCCTTCTATTCAAAAAGTATCCATCCTGCAAAGTAAGTATATTCTTAAAAGCAAATCCCCACCCAATAAATTAAAACTTGTGTTTGTTTACTTCATTTCAAACCGACTTCATTAGGTTGACCTTTTATATGTTTTCTTTTACTCTTTGCCTCTATCTCCATTATCCTTGCATAACTCTCAAAACAAGGTGAATATTTAGCATGCAGTGGCTGAAACAGAACACAATTTGATGTTCTTGCAGAGAACTCCACAGAGTTCACACACACACAGTTATTGATATGTGAACTGGGCCCACCCGTAACAAAATTAGAAAGTTATGAAAATTGAGTTATCTCTCAATGACCTATTAATAACTGTGGCATAGTTGTGAGCATGATTGTTGTACTATGCTTTGCACTGGCTGCTCTCTCTCTCTAAATCTATCTCTCAACCACCTTACCATCTCTTTCTTCCCCAATTTCTTCCTCCATTTCTCTGTCTGTGTCTCACTCACCCCCAGGTTCTCTCTCGTCTTGTCCCCCTCTCTGCTGGGTGAGTGTGTTTTGTTAGGGAGGGCTGATTCTTCATACTTGGCTGAGGCTTTATGGACAATAAAGATCTGATTTCAAAGTCCGGCAGGGTGTTGGGCCTGGGGTCTTGGCTCACAGCTTTAGTTGCCTGCTGGGAGGAGACACTGCACAGCCCCTAACCAGATGGCCATCAGCCCACATACAGTAGATTCACATTATACATAATGTGTATTGTTCAAATTCTTGTCTGTGTGCCGCTTCATACTTTACCACCACAGAGTCACTGATCTGCGCTGATCTCCTTAACATGACTTCAGTGTTATACTAATTTGAGATTGTATATTGTATACTGTACTACTGAAAGCAAAACACATCTCACTTGCAAGCTATTTCGTCGGTAAATAAAAGACAAACAATGTGCATACATTGGTTTTGCATAAAAGGGGTTGATATTCCAGCTTACTCAAAAATGTTGGAGTTTCCTTGAATGCAACCCAGTGGTTGACTATTCGAGTCTGTGCTTGCAACTGCATTGCCACACCATTACAAATGAGATTTGACAAAGATTAAGTTGTGGTGAATTACCAATTTCATGCCAGTTTTAATAATAAATTGAGACCAGGGGCCTGCTCAGCAATAAATTAGTCCAAAACATACGGTATGCTTTGGCAGTGTAAGTGTGAGTGATTTGTGGTTAATTGGCTAAATGAACCATCAGTGTGGTCTTTTAAGTGTTTCTCTCACTCCTCTGCCTGTTAGTTTCACACAACAGCCCTCAGAGCAAGAGATTCAGCGTCCTGCTCAAAGACACTAATACAGGCCATCCTCTCTACCATCCCTTCCCATGACGCCATGTTGACCTTACACAGCTTTGTGGTCAACTGGAGTCCCCTTAGTTGTTTATTCCCTGGCTGTTTCATCTTAATCACATAGCTCAGAGTGGAGATATGTGACGTGTCCTTCCAGCATGTATAATACATCTGTAGGGACTTACTTCAGTATTGTAAACGCCCTGATAGATACGGGAGCTTCACTACGAGCTGCCAACAGTGCATTTTTCAGTCATTACATTTTAACTTATAACATTGTTTTTGTTCCTTACAATGTTTAGTAGTAGAAAAAGAGAAGGACAGTAGTGAAAGACATGATATTGTGTGACATTAAAAAAATTGGACTCAATCTCACAGCATAGCCATAGCCCCACGTGTCAGACCTTAATTTTAATATATTCCTAATTTTCCTTAGGCATCCCTAAACTCTAGCATTTTGCATATATATGGGCATGTTCATTCATTTATTTAAAGGTGCTCTAAGCGATGTTGGGTGACGGCACTTCTCGTTGACGTTCAAAGTATTTTAAAACAAAACGAGGCTAGCTCGCCCCTCCCTCCTCCTCATCCCGTCCCCTCTCCCTCCCTTCCGTGCTTACGCACACTAACCCCCCAACCCCCACCCTCAAATCCTTCTTGTCTGTTATTGGCTGGAACGCTGGAACACTGTTATGTTTCGTGGTGCAGGTTGGCACAGTTTGTTTTTGTTGGCGTTTGTGGACCCTAGGCTGTCTACAGAGACCACGTTTTTTTACAGTGTGTTCAGGGGACAGGCAGCTAGCGGATAGTGAGGAGATGTTTGCTGCATGTGATAAAAAAAATGTTGTAGCCTAAAAAATGTGTGACATCGCTGAGAGCAACTTTAATTTCACGATGTTCACACTAATACAATTTTACACAGACACACCTGGTCTGTCAAGTAAGTTTGTTTTATAGCCAGCATTTCATAACACTGTAAGCATTTAGTTTCAATAATGCCCTGGGTAATACATTTGGGGCCAAAGGGCAGTGTCAACCATTTTTAGCCATGCTAGTAACATGGCACTAGCGATGGCATTGTCGGTGGGTCAGTCAGACTGTAAACATAATGGACGTAGTATCAGTTATATCACCCACTGGTTTGTAGACTACTGTTTTGAAGCCAGGATTTTGCATTTTGGCTGTCGCCATCTTGTTTTTCTGGAGTCAGAAGTGACCAGATTTGACAACAGCTCATAACTTAGACAGAAAATGTTAGTGGTTTTAAAACTGTGACTTTTTCCAACCGCGGTATACCGTAAAACTGGTAACCGGCCTAGTGGACAGTGTTGTGTATGATTTCAATGGTGCTGTGCTAAGTTAAACGCCAAAGAGACCTGCTGACGTGAGTCATCCAGTGGAGTTTTGCCATCAGCTAAACAAGGACCTCTGGGTACTGGCGCTGTTCATCTGCATGCACACAGTACACAGAGCTGTAAATTTGCACACTTTACCTTAATTTAGGAGCTAACGCTAGCTTTGCAAGGCAGCCTACTACCAAACGCTGAAAAAGACGTTTTTAGGTGACCAAAATGTTCCAATTAACTTTCATAAAGTAAAAAAACGCATGGAGAGGTTCAACGTTTTAATATGAAGACATTGACAACACCCCACACCCACCCTTTTTTAGATAATTTTTTTATTTGCATCATTTATCATTCAGACATACAGAACAGTGCCATGGATACGGAATGCTAAGCCTCTACCCTGACTGAAGTCAGTGTGTAGCCACGCTCCTCAAGCATTCCCTGCTTTAGTATCTATTTTAAAATAAATGGGACCATAATTTAGGAAAATGTTTACTGAGGTAATAAATTAAGTGAGAAGTAGGGTAATTTTTCAATAGACTATACAATTGGACTTCTCTTTGAAGCCAGTGGAGTCACCCCCTGCTGGGAATTAGATAGAATGCAGGTTTAAGGCATCTCAGCATTGGCTTCACTTTTCAGACCCAGAACTTGCCGCTTGGTCAGTCCACAACTTTGGTCCAAAGTGGAATACTTAATCAACTGTTGGATGGATTGCAATGAAATGTTGAATTTGGTGATTATTTCTAATTAATTAATTAAATTAAAAAGCTAAATGCTAACATGTTAAACTAAGATGGTGAGCATTATACCTGCCATGCCAGCATTAGCCGCTTTCTGACTGGAGGGATTTTTGCAGTTCCTAGAACATAAAATTCCTAGAACCCTTTTTTTCTTGTGTTCCGACTGCACCAATTTGGGGATTTTTAAGTTCCTCTGGCTGCAGTTCCTGTAACTCTTTCAGCTCCTACTTCACGGCAGGGTCTTTTCACTGTTCCCTTCTCAGCATAGGGACCTAGGTAAATGAGGGTCGGGTTTCTGGTACAGACAGACCAACAACGGGACAATTTTAACAATTTTCACCATCTTATTCATCACTAAATTCACTTCTGACAACATTTTAGGCGAGAAATTAACTGTTAACATTTCGAAAATAGTCTTGCGAAAATTCATGCCAAATTGACAATTTGCTTCAAAGTTTTCGGAGCCGGGAAGCTCCATGAAGTGAGGCGACAGCCAGCAGGTGCCTGCCCAGGCCGCGAGCTCGTCACACGGCCATTCCTGCTCAGAGACCCCGCTGTAAGCCGGAGGTCTCTCAGACCGCTCTTGTAAATAAGAGGCTTTTATTTCGCCGTTGATGGTTCGTTTGTTCAAATATCACAACACATGTCCATCATAAGATTAACGGGAACCTGTGGTAAACTGTCTTTTCGGAGTTAAAATCCACAAGCGTGCCCTGCGGGCTTGACAACCTCGCTGTCCGGCCGTCACACACACACACGTCCACAGTGCAGCCGGCAGAGGCGGGGGAGAGAGATACCCGTTTCTCTTCGGGAGACTTGTTTAAATTATTACAAATATGCTAT
Source organism: Perca fluviatilis (assembly GCF_010015445.1). Lineage (NCBI taxonomy): Eukaryota > Metazoa > Chordata > Actinopteri > Perciformes > Percidae > Perca > Perca fluviatilis. The sequence goes on from NC_053123.1 coordinate 10,092,401, forward strand.
ATACATTAGATTTAGTATTTAGTTCATACTTTTTTGGTGTACAGTACAGGCCAAAAGTTTGGACACACCTTCTCATTCAATGCGTTTCCTTTATTTTCATGACTATTTACATTGTAGATTCTCACTGAAGGCATCAAAACTATGAATGAGAAATTGGAATTATGTACTTAACAAAAAAGTGTGAAATAACTGAAAACATGTCTCATATTCTAGTTTCTTCAAAGTAGCCACCCTTTGCTCTGATTACTGCTTTGCACACTCTTGGGATTCTCTTGATGAGCTTCAAGAGGTAGTCACCTGAAATGGTTTTCCAACAGTCTTGAAGGAGTTCCCAGAGATGCTTAGCACTTGTTGGCCCTTTTGCCTTCACTCTGCGGTCCAGCTCACCCCAAACAAAAGATTGGGTTCAGGTCCGGTGACTGTGGAGGCCAGGTCATCTGGCGCAGCACTCCATCACTCTCCTTCTTGGTCAAATAGCCCTTACACAGCCTGGAGGTGTGTTTGGGATCATTGTCCTGTTGGAAAATAAATGATGGTCCAACTAAACGCAAACCGGATGGGATGGCATGTCGCTGCAGAATGCTGTGGTAGCCATGCTGGTTCAGTATGCCTTCAATTTTGAATAAATCCCCAACAGTGTCACCAGCAAAGCACCCCCACACCATCACACCTCCTCCTCCATGCTTCACGGTGGGAACCAGGCATGTAGAATCCATCCGTTCACCTTTTCTGCGTCGCACAAAGACACGGCGGTTGGAACCAAAGATCTCAAATTTGGACTCATCAGACCAAAGCACAGAGTTCCACTGGTTTCCAAATGTCCATTCCTTGTGTTTCTTGGCCCGAACAAATCTCTTCTGCTTCTTGCCTCTCCTTAGCAGTGGTTTCCTAGCAGCTATTTGACCATGAAGGCCTAATTCGCACAGTCTCCTCTCAACAGTTGTTCTAGAGATGTGTCTGCTGCTAGAACTCTGTGTGGCATTCATCTGGTCTCTAATCTGAGCTGCTGTTAACTTGCGATTTCTGAGGCTGGTGACTCAGATGAACTTATCCTCAGCAGCAGAGGTGACTCTTGGTCTTCCTTTCCTGGGGCGGTCCTCATGTGAGCCAGTTTCGTTGTAGCGCTTGATGGTTTTTGCGACGGCACTTGGGGACATATTCAAAATTTTCCAGACTGACTGACCTTCATTTGTTAAAGTAATGATGGCCACTCGTTTCTCTTTACTTAGCTGATTGGTTCTTGCCATAATATGAATTCTAACAGTTGTCCAATAGGGCTGTCGGCTGTGTATCAACCTGACTTCTGCACAACACAACTGATGGTCCCAACCCCATTAATAAAGGAAAAACTTCCACTAATTAACCCTGACAAGGCACACCTGTGAAGTGAAAACCATTTCAGGTGTCTACCTCATGAAGCTCATTGAGAGAACACCAAGGGTTTGCAGCGCTATCAAAAAAGCAAAAGGTGGCTACTTTGAGGAATCTAAAATATAAGACATGTTTTCAGTTATTTCACACTTTTTTGTTAAGTACATAATTCCATATGTGTTCATTCATAGTTTTGATGCCTTCAGTGAGAATCTACAATGTAAATAGTCATGAAAATAAAGAAAACGCATTGAATGAGAAGGTGTGTCCAAACTTTTGGCCTGTACTGTATTTGTTTTCTAATTTTAACGTTATAAAGACCGTTGCCGTGCTTGCATCACTCTCTTACCCTATAGCTCCTATGGCCACTTGGCCAGTGCGAATGCAAATGGGAAAAACGGTTTTCGGGGAGAGTAGTTAGTAGAACTGCTTAGAAGTGGACTTTTCCTATAACTACGTTCCTGTAACTACTTGGTCGGAAAGCGGCTATTGTCATTGTGAGCATGTTGCCCTGCTAGCATAGCTCAAAGCATTGCTGTGCCTGAGTAGCCTACAGAGCGGACTCTGTTTACAAAAAATCACAGCAAATGTAGGACCTAAACTACCTGTACCCTAATACTCTACCCAGCTCGTATAATGTCACACCAGTCACAGTGGATCAATATAATCTACCGTACTGTTATACTGTAATGGCATTCCGTATTATACTGTATACTGTGTCATACTGTGTTTGGACAGTCTCATATGAGAAGGCTTATCTGTACAGAAAACATACTGAATAAACAATCAGTTGCAATAACTTTTAGTATCCCCTTGGGTCTGACACTGATTGAACTGAACGAGCATTGGTCCGGGTTATGAAGTGTTCCCTCCCTCCTCCACCTAGGAAAAGCTAACAGTCCTAACCCCTGTCCTGCCACACCTATCATACACAGGCTACACACACATTCCCCCTCTCACACTGCTTTCATCTGGGCGTGAAATGGATTCCTACTGTCTGCCAGAATGCACCACCTATCTCTGGATGTGATTCTCTTTCACCCTCCTTCTCTTTTCCTGTCTTTCTTTTTCTGTACCACACGTGTGCCCTTTTGTTTCCATAGAAAAAAATGCCTCGCCCACAGCAAAGTCCACAAAACACATTCCCGGGCGTTTATGATCGAAAATAGATTAGGAATCCCGTAGGAGCTAATATTTTATATGACAACGTGAATTAGATTTAAATCAAAAACACATGACGCCCCGAACCTTTTTAAAACAAACCACAGTCATCCCTGGAATCCCCAGGAGAAAGGCATGTTCATGAAATTCCTTCATAACTGGCACACACACACACATATACACACCCACACACACACTGAAAGTGTGAGAGAGGTTGTAGTATAAAATATTGATACCTCCCGCTGCCACATGATTTTACATGTCCAGAAGCAGAAAGTCTGTTTTCTAAGAAAGGAACTTAAGTTATGCAAAATGATGGTCTTGTTACAGCAAGTAATGAAAGTAAACCCTGTTCCAGGCAGCTGCCTCTCACTGAGAATGGCTGCAGTCTGTCAACAAAAACTACCTAATTCTTTGCGATTCAGATATATCCTGCTTCTTTTTCTTCTTATAGGGGGGGGGGTTTTTTGTTTTTTGTGCTTTTTTTTATTGGGAAAAATTTTTTTTTAAAAAACACTTGGAATCACCCAGCTGACCAGTTATCTGGAAGAATAACTCTGCAGCGAGGCGATGGCAAGGAGTTAAACCGGAATGTTCTAATGAACCAGCTACAGATTAATTCTCAGTAAGATCTAACTTATGTCACTTGAATTGCCAGAGGAATCTGAATTGTTCAAGTGATCTCTGGCGGAATCTCCTCCATATTTGTACACAGGCAGAGAGTAGAGGAGAAAACACTTAACTACATGGTATCTATTTTGCAAGGTTTTATTTGATTGCTTTTATAAATGCATTTCATGTAACCTATTTTCAGAGGATTATTTTGTTGCTTTAAAAGCAGAACTATTAAGAAAAAAAGCCCAATTCAAAACATAAGACTGGAAACATTTTTACATTCTTAGTTCACAAATTCAAAAAAAAGTTAAATGCATGTACTTCGGGGAGGGGGAAAAACCCCTTTTTTTTTTAAAAAAAGGGAAAAATTGTGTTTTTTTTTTTTTTTTTTTTTTTTTTCTTCCTTTGGTGGGTTGTGTTTGTTTTTTTTTTTGGCTCCCCTTTTTATATAGACCTTAGTGGTCCCCTAATACTGTATCTGAAGTCTCTTTTATATAGACCTTAGTGGTCCCCTAATACTGTATCTGAAGTCTCTTTTATATAGACCTTAGTGGTCCCCTAATACTGTATCTGAAGTCTCTTTTATATAGACCTTAGTGGTCCTAGTACTGTATCTGAAGTCTCTTTTATATAGACCTTAGTGGGCCCCTAATACTGTATCTGAAGTCTCTTTTATATAGACCTTAGTGGTCCCCTAATACTGTATCTGAAGTCTCTTTTATATAGACCTTAGTGGTCCCCTAATACTGTATCTGAAGTCTCTTTTATATAGACCTTAGTGGTCCCCTAATACTGTATCTGAAGTCTCTTTTATATAGACCTTAGTGGTCCCCTAATACTGTATCTGAAGTCTCTTTTATATAGGCCTTAGTGGTCCCCTAATACTGTATCTGAAGTCTCTTTTATATAGACCTTAGTGGTCCCCTAATACTGTATCTGAAGTCTCTTTTATATAGACCTTAGTGGTCCCCTAATACTGTATCTGAAGTCTCTTTCCCGAATTACAGCCACTAGAGCCAGTCCCACAATGAGCTTTCCTTAGTATGTGCCATTTCTGTGTCTGTAGCTATTGAGGAGGAGAGAGGGTGGGGGGGCAAGGTGGTGGGGGGTGTGGCCTTGACCAACTGCCTCTTTGCTGGTTTGAAAGCCATGATGTCTCTCTCTCATGGGTGGGCCAAATTCTCTGGGCGGGCAAAGCAGAGAAAGGGGAGGTAACCTTGCTCCTTATGACCTCATAAGGAGCAAGATTCCAGATCGGCTCATCTGAGCTTTCATTTTCTCAAAGGCAGAGCAGGATACCCAGGGCTCGGTTTACACCTATCACCATTTCTAGCCACTGGGGGACCATAGGCAGGCTGGGGGAACTCATATTAATGTTAAAAAACATCATAAAGTGAAATTTTCATGCCATAGGACCTTTAAACCAATCACAATTGCTGGTAGCAGAAGTGGAGGAGAATAAAGCGTGAAATATGTGGCCAGTGGCAGTCTACATCAGGTGAGTCAGATAACAAGTGGGCAAACATTGAAGTAAACAATGAAGGTTACAAAAGTATAAAAAAAAAAAAAAAAACTGGCTTTCAACATGTTTGTTAGGCTTCAAGGATTTACCTAATGTGTTTTGGTGACAGTAATTAAAGCTTTAGTGCGTAACTTTTTGATATGAATGAACGTCTGCTACAGTGTCGACAGTGTTGTTGTCATTTCTTAGAATTCCTCCTGGGGGAAGACAGAAACTACGCACTATAGCTTTAACACTAAATGTTAACGGAAACCCACAGGGCACATTTAAGGTTTACATCCAATACCTATTATCAGTTAATAAAATATGAGGAATTGTTCCATATTGTACTACCCAACATTATATAAAAAGTAGTGAAATGAAC